>NW_023994076.1:0-47500 GCF_015586225.1 Lucilia sericata | reverse complement strand
TCTGAACATTTTGGAGAAAAAAGAGCGGCCTTTCGTCATGGGGAGCTTGGAGCCCCCATATAAATTAAATAGGAAAATTATTATATCTGAGAAACTATTAGAGCTACAATCTTCAAATATTAATTGAAGAACTTTGACATTAATGTGAACATTTAGAGAATAACGGGCGGACTTTCAATGGGGTCTTGGCACCCGCTATATGAATTAAATACAAAATTTCGTATATCTGGGAAAATATTATTTTTTTTTTAATTTGTCATCGATTACATTAAAATCTTAATTAACGTTCGGAAAAAATGTATCTCTGCAAAATATTACAGTTAGAATCTTCAAAATATATATTTTTTATTTATATTGCTTTTAGGGTAGCAAAGCACACTGGGTATAGCTAGTATTTAATAAACTTCACCAATTAACATAACCTTCTTAAATGTTTATTAACAGTTGACTTTTAACACAACACTGTCATATTGTTTTTTATTATTTAAGATTCACAATATATTAATTACACTATTTTTTATTATTATTACACTATTTATATTATTATTATTAAAACTGAACATGACTGGACAAAACACAAAACATCACTGAACTTAGCAAAATTTCTGCATTATTTTTTTTTCGCGTTCACGCTAAAAAATGGAGTTTTTATATTTTTTTGTTTTTGTACTCTTTTTACTATCATCCGGAAGTAACCTAAAAGTATACTTCGAAACGGCGAAAACTAGAAATCAATGTATTTTGTTTTTGTAAAATGTGTGCTCTCGTCTGACAATTGTCCAGAAGTGACTACAATCCAAACTTCCAGATGAATAAAATACAACATTAATGTGAACACTCTTCAAACTGTCTTCCAGAACTGACATAAACAAACAAATCAAGAAGATACAAATTAGGAAACAATGTATTTTGTTATTGTAAAATGTGTGTTCTCACCCAACTCTTATTCAGAAGTCACTAAAACGTATACTTCCAGATGAAGAAAATTCAACAGTCATGGTTTTTGTTTAAGCAAAATGGATGCACTCTTCTAACTATCATCCGGAAGTAACTTGAAAGTATATTTCTAGAAGAAGAAAATTCGAAATCAATGTATTTTGTTTTTGTAAAATGTGCGTTCTCGTCTGACAATCGTCCAGAAGTGTTTCTGACGTGGCGTCTGGGGTGATGCGCAATAGTTTTGTCTTCTAAATGTTTGAAGGGATATGATGTTTTGTTTATGCGATTTTTTTTTTTTTTTTGGTGAGTGTATGTATGTATGTGCGTGAGTGAGTGGGAATTGTGTAAAAAATTAGATTTTTACTTACGTTTTGTCCGGCTTTTAAAACCTGATGAGCATGTAATTTACCTCATTCTTGCGCTGATTTTTGTAGGGAAATTTGTTGGTATTTTGCTGGTTTCAATTTTCAGCGGTTCGATGTGACCATGAAATGATCTAGAGCAACTTCTTCTAGATTGGTAGAGCGGGGGGAAACTAGTGGAGCAATCTAAAAGAAGTTTTTCTGATAGTTATAATAACTCTCGTCCGAGTTATTATAATTATTTGCGGTTGCGGGGGAAAAGGAAAAGAAAGAAATTAAGCGGGGATTAATAAAAGATAATATTTCTTTCAATTCTATAAGAGAGTAAGGGTTTTTAGGGAATGAGGAAACTCACCTTTTGTTCTGCCGGGCTAGGAAGTAAAATAAATGGAGTTGGTTTTTTTGTATTTTTATTTTATATTTTATTCACAGCACTGAGCGGGGGTTTACTAGAGAGAAAGTTCAACTTTACTCAACGATTGTTGATTTACAAGTGACCGATTTATTTCAATTACAAGAAACGTGAAGCTTAGGTTTAGAACATAAATGGCTATTCAGCGAATATTTAGAACAAATGACAATTCAATTGTACCGAATACTAATTACAAGATTACTTTACAATGTTAAGATAATACAGTTCATTTAATAATTCATAATAATTCAATTTATCTTAAATGCAAATAACCTTATAGTAATCAATTAATATAAAAATTCAATATAATATATAAAATTCATTTTAATAAAAATAAAAAAACAAAAATAATAATAAATATTGTCCAAGATTGGACAATAATATTTATTTTATATTTATTTGTGCTGATTTTCATCGCGATGTTTGTGTTTATAAGTTCATTTTGGGCATTGAAGTAATTTTCTGAAGGGCACTTTGTAGAGGAGCTAGGGTCAAATGTTGCCTGATCTTTATGAAATTTGGCGAGGTCATTAAGACTTGCATAAAACTTGGTTGTGCTGCTTTTTAACAATATACAGGTATATTTAACATAATTATGAGCTCAGAAGCCCTTTTCGGGGGGTTCTGTTGTTTTCAATAGGCTTCGTCTTTAGGCCAAAAAAAAGCGTGTGTGCCAAATATCATCCAATTATCTTGAAAATTGCGACCTGTACCTTGAGCACAAGGTTTACATGGACAGCCAGCCAGACGGACGGACATAGCTTAGTCGACTCAGAAAACGATTCTAAGCCGATTGGTATACTTTAAGGTGGGTAAGCAGAACTTTCCCTAAGAAAATCCAAAAATCTTCTAGAAGGTGCATTTAATTTAGTTTTTCTCGAAAGCAATTTGGTATATATAAATGTAATAAAAATATTTCGTAAATAAAATTTTAAAAAATTTTGTTTTGAAAATTTTGCATTAAGTGCAAGTTTTTTTTCTTACTTACTCTATATATAACTATTATAGCTTAGTTAATGCCAATTTTTGTTCAGGGAGACCCCACTGTGCACTGTTATTGCAATGAAATTTAGCACAGACAAATATTATATAAATACAAATCTATCCAGCCCATTTTATCTGGATCGGTCAACACTCGCCCCTATCCCCCATATAAAGCTTCTTTTTAAAAAAATTTGTTTTTCGTCAATAAATTGCTTTAATAAAACGGAATCAAGGTAATATCCAAAAAAAATGCTTTATTATGAAAAATAAATAACATCTAATATTCATAAATGGTGTAGGGTATCATATGGTCGGCCACGTCTGACTATACTTTCTTACTTGTTATACCCTCCACCACCATGAGTGGTGATAGAGGGTATATATAACTTTGTCATTCCATGTGTAACACTAAGAAATATTCATCTGAGACCCAACAAAGTATATATATGTTCTTGGTCGTTATGAAATTCTGAGTCGATTTAGCTATGTCCGTCCGTCCGTCTGTCTGTCTGTGTAAAACACGCTCACGTAAAAACTAGGTCCTGCCCCGAAAATTTGAATTTCCTTAAATCTTTCACACAAATAATTAAATATCGCTAAAGCATATCTTAGGGCGCTTTAAATATATAAAAGAAAATGGCGTTTGTAATGTTCAATAAATCTTGCAATTGTAACAGATTTAACTCATTAGATCCCAATCATCTTAAAACCAATAAATTAAAATTATTTGTTGCAAAATGTATCTTATTATGGGTTAATCTATATATATAAAAACAAGTTAGATTGCTATATTCGGCACTGCCGAATCTTAAATACCCTCCATCTGCAAACTACTTTTTATTAAAACCCAAAATAAATATGTTATAGGGCCGAATTTATAGTTTATACTAAAGAAATAAATTTTACTTAAGTATTAAAGTACATACTAAGTACTTAAGTACTTTATTTTCCTTATGGAGAACTGTAAAACCCGGCACATGTTTTGTTTCCGTAATTAAGATACTATTTATCATTTTGTAACTTATTTATGCATGTATGTATGTAACTAATTTTGATTAGGACAAGAAACATTTGTATTTAGTGATTTTCAGATATCGACCGATTATTCTTCGACCTATTATGTTCCGATCCTGCCAATAACTTATATGGGAACTATGACCAATAATGTACCAATTCGAAAAAAAATTCAAAATGATTTATCTATACACAGAACATACCACATAATAAATTATGTGGTATTATGTGGTTTTCAGAAGTGAACCTTATATGGGAGCTAGTTATAGACCGATGCTGAAAAATTCCTTATATGGAATGTAACCAATTATGGACCGATGTGGAAATTTTTCACGAATGATTTACATATACAAAACAAATTCACGTCGAGTTTTACCCTGATAGCTTCAGTTATCAATGAATTATGCGCATTTAAGTGATTTTCGGATGTGGACCTTATATGTGAGCTATGACCAATTATGGACCGATCCGAAAAAAAAATTCGTAAAATAATTAATATTTACACACAAAACATATTCATATCGAATTTTATCCCGATAGCTTTATTTATCAATGAATTAAGCTTGTTTAAGCGATTTTAGGATGTGGACCTTATATGGGAGCTAGTACCAATTGTGAACTGATCCGGAAAAAATTTCACTGAATGATTTATATCTATATACAGAACATATTCACCTCGGGTTCTACCCTGATAGCTTTATTAATCAATGAATTATGCGCATTTGAGTGATTTTCGGATGTGGACCTTATATGGGAGCTATGACCGATTATGGACTGATCCGGAACAAATTTCGTAGAGTAATTCATATACACACAAAACACATTCATGTCGAATTTTATCCAGATAGCTTTATTTATCTATGAATTATGCTCGTTTAAGTGATTTTCGGATGTGAACCTTATATGGGAGCTATGACCAATTATGGACCGATCCGGAAAAAACTTCCGTAGAATGATTTATGTATATACAAAACATATTCATGTCGAATTTTATCCCGATAGCTTTATTTTTCAATAAAATATGTTCATTTAAGTGATTTTCGAAAGTGGACCTTATATGGGAGCTATGACCAATTGTGGACCGATACAGATCTAAGTCGGTAGTTTTAATTCCTGTTCATATAAAGTCAATATGTACAAAATTTTGTGTTGATACCGATATATTTGAGGAAGTTATTAACGATAAATTAATTTCCGGGAATATGTACCTTTGTATGGGGGCTATGGGAAATTTGGGATCGATTGTTACAATTTTAAACATAATTAATCTATAGATGGACAAAATAATCTGTGACAAAATTTGTCGAATTATCTTTGGTAGTTTCTGAGAAAACTACTCAAGAATTGGGGAAAAAAACTTAATTTTTTTGAGGTAGTCTGAAATTTTTACTCATAACTTTTTACGTTGTGAACCGATTTTGCTGATTTTCAATACCAAACTGCTTAGGAAAACAATGAATACTCTCAGTGAATTTGGTTGATTTTATTTGCTTAGTTTTAGCGTGTGCGTGTTTTAACCAGACAGACAGACAGACAGACAGACAGACAGACGGACAGACGGACATAGCTAAATCGACTCAGAATTTCATAAGGATCCAGAATATATATACTTTGTTGGGTCTAAGATGAATATTTTTTGGTGTTACACACGGAATGACAAACTTATATATACCCTCTATCACCACTGATGGTGGTGGAGGGTATAATGAATGTGTGTTTGTTTGTATGTTTGTATGTTTGAACGTTATAGACTACTAAACGGCTGAACCGATTTTCTTGAAATTTTCACAGCATATTCCTGCATGTCTGGAATAGGTAATAGGCTACTTTTTATTTCGAAATTTCAAGTGGGCGATGAGCCACGCCCACATTAAGAAAATATAAAATCCGTATATTTTAGATAATATAACAGTTAGAGTCCTCAAATTTTGTCGGAGCCACTTTAGTGTCAATATGATCATTTAGGACAAAAAGTAGGCGGACTAGCATTAGGGGGCGTGGTACCTCCCATATAAATTAAATACAAAAATTCGTTTATCTGGGAAACTAATAGAACTAAATTCTTAAAATTTAGCACGAAGAACTTTAACATCCATATAAACATTTTGGGTAATAAATTGGCGGACTACCCATGAGGGGAGCGGCACCTCCCATATTAATTAAATACAAAAATTCGTTTATCTGGGAAACTAATAGAACTAAATTCTTAAAATTTTGCACAAAGAACTTTAACATCCATATAAACATTTTGGGTAAAAAATTGGCGGACTACCCATGAGAGGAGCGGCACCTCCCATATTAATTAAAAACAAAAATTCGTTTATCTGGGAAACTAATAGAACTAAATTCTTAAAATTTTGCACGAAGAACTTTAATATTCATCTGAACATTTTTAAGGAAAAAAGAGCGGACTTTCATCTGGGGGGCTTGGAGCCCCCATATGAATAAAATAGAAAAATTCGTATATCTGAGAAACAATTAGAGCTAGAATCATTAAATTTTACTTGAAGAACTTTGACATTCACCTGAACATTTAGAGTATAACGGGCGGACTTCCAATGGGTTACTTGGTACCTCCCATATGAATTAAATACAAAATTTCGTTTAACTGGGAAACTAATAGAACTAGATTCTTCAAATTTTGAACAAATTATTTTAATAATCATCTGAATATTTTGGAGGAAAAAGGGCGGACTTTCATCCGGGGGGCTTGAAGCCCCCACATGAATTAAATTCGTATATCTGAGAAACTATTAGAGCTAGAATCTTCAAATTTTACATGAAGAACTTTGACATTCATGTGAACATTTAGAGAATAACGGGCGGACTTTCAATGGGGGGCTTGGCACCACATATATGAATTAAATACAAAATTTCGTGCATCTTGGAAACTCTTATATTATTCAAATTTTTTGTAAATAGATAGAAATTGGCGATAGATAGAAACTGGCGAACTTGCAATAATTTGCTTGACATCTTTCATATGTAACATATAATAAATCTGGTATTTATTTATACATATTCCTTTTAGGGTAGCAAAGCACACTGGGTATAGCTAGTTTAAAATAAAATTTAAGAACAAAAAATTTTTAAATTTTGGAAATGCGATTTTTGGGCTGTACTCGGATGGGTACAACGGGACAATATGGGTATAAATATAAATGAATAAAAAAAATTTTAAAAGCTATTTTTATTATTATTTTTTTAATATTTTGGTACTTTCCTACATAAAAATTAGAATCAAGTAGTATTGAGAATTTTTCTATTAGATTTACTATGAAATGTATTGAAATTCTCTGTGAATTACCGTATTCAGTGCACTTTTTCGACACTTTATTGATATTTGTGCTAAAATAAATTAATTAAAATTCATCAAATGGGATGCAAATTGCAATGAAAATTGGTACTTTTGTGCATAAAAACGTATTTTTGTCTATTCTAATACAAAAATATTTTCGTAGCGTTGCGAAAGTTGGAACAAAACGGGTATCAAAAATTGGGAAACTGGGAAAATCGGTACCTGTGCTTGAATGTGCTTGAAAACTGATTTTTGTATATTCTAACGCGAAACTATTTTCGATTTAGCTATCTTAAGTGTAAAAAATTTGTATTTGCGGGTAAAAAATGGGGGAAATGATGAAAAGCGGGCAAAATTACTGTTTTTGTCATTAAAAAGTGATTCTAAAGCTAAATACTTTCGATTTAGCTTTTAAAGTGTCAGAAATATGTATTGGGAAAAATTCGTTGCGAACGTTGTACCTGAAGGGGAAATAGGCATGTGGGTAATTCAAACTTAACGGGTAAAAAGGGTAATTATGTGTAGTTTAGAAATATGTATTGGGAAAAATTCGTTGCGAACGTTGGACCTGAAGGGTAAATAGCCATGTGGATAATTCAAACTTAACGGGTAAAAACGGGTAATTATGTGTAGTTTAGGTACTTTTTCGGAAATATGCAAATACTTGAGAAGTATATATTTTGCTGTAATCAGTCAAATGGTATATTTTAGTAAATTAAATTGGGTAAAAGGGAAGTTTCGTGTTTTTTCTAAATATTTATTCTACAAATGATGCAACATTTATTAAACAACACAAATTTGGGAAGTCTGTATTTAATAGGGAAAGAGGGAAATGTTTTGCATTTTTGGCACTTTTTTCATACATTTTTTAAATGTTGCCATATCTCAATGATATCTCAATTGTAGCTTTATAAAATAACAAGAAACAAGTTACAGTGCTATATTCGGCTATGCCAAATCTTAAATACCCTCCATCAAGCAAGCTACTTTTTATTAAAACCCATTTAACTATCTAATGATAGATAACTTTACAAAATTTTTGTTTCCGCAGTGAGGGTACTAACATTTATGCATATGTGGAACTAATTTTGATTAGGTTCATAAAATTTTATATAAATAGGCCAGTTGCAAACATTTTAATTTAATGATTTATCTATACACAAACATACTCATGTCGAATTTTATCTGGATATAATTATTTAATAATGAATTAAGTGGTATTAAGTGATTTTCATAAGTAAAATTCCGTATAATGATTTACGTATATGTATATACAAAATACACATTTACATATGTCGAATTTTATCCCGATGACTTTGATTGTCAATGTGCGTTTAAGTAATTTTCGGAAATGATCCTGGGAGTTGTGACCAATTATGGACCGATCAAGAAAAAATTTCGTATAATGATTTATATGCAAAAAAAATCAGGCCGAATATTACTCCAATAGATTTTTTAATTAATAAAATATGTGCGTTTAAGTAATTTTCGGAAGTGGACTTTATATAGGAGCTATGACCAATTACTGCCCTCTCCAGAAAAATTTCGAAGAGTGATATATATGTACATATGTACACAAAACATATTTGTGTCGATTTTTATCAAGATAGCTTTATTTGACAATGAAATATATGAGTTTAAATGATTTCCGGAAGAGGTCCTTATATGGGAGCTATGACCAATAATGGACCGATCCGGGGAAAATTGGTAGAAAGATTTATATGTACACAAAACGTATTCAAGTCGAATTCTATACCGATAGCTTTATTTATCAATGAAACATATGCGTTTAAGTGATTTTTGGAAGTGGATCCTTATGGGGATTATGGTCCTAACCGAAACAAATTTCGTAGAGTGATTTTTATATAGACGAAACATATTTGTGTCGAATTTTATCAAGATAACTTTTTTTGACAATTAAATATGTGCGTTTTCTTTATTTGACAACTAAATATGTGCGTTTTCTTATTATAGTTGTATGTACAAAATTTTTTATTGATACCCATATATTTGAGGGAGTTATTAACGATAAACTAATTTCCGGGAATATACACCTTTGTATGGGGGCTATGGGAAATATTGGATCAATTATTATGAGTTTAAATATACATTATCCCTAGCATAAAAAAATAATGTGTGACAAAATTCGTCGAAATGTTTTTGGTAGTTTCTGAGAAAACTACTTAAGAATTGGGAAAAAAACCTTATTTTTTTCGAGGTAGTCTGAAATTTTTACTCATAATTTCAATACCAAACTGTACCGGATAATAAAGAATATTTTGGGTGAATTTCTTAAATTCAGGCGGACATAGTTAAATCGACTCAGAATTTCATAAGGATCAAGATATATATACTTTGTTGGGTCTCAGATGAACATTTCTTGGTGTTACACACGGAATGGTAAAGTTATATATACCCTCTATCCCCACTGATAGTGGTGGAGGATATGAAAATAATGACTGGGCCGACTTTAAGAAATTTTAAAAAGAGATATATCTTTACTTAGAAGTTTCGATTGGTTATATCTTTATTCCAAACAAGTAGGAAAGTATAGTCGGGCATGGCCGACCATATAATACCCTACACCATGGGTATATTTAAAAAATTTTTATTTTTATAAAGAAACTTTTATGTTGAATTTTACCTTAATTCCAAAGTAAGCAATTTATTGATAAAAAAAATTTTCGAAATGAGGCTTTATATAGAAGTGTAGGTCAAACATGGGCCGATGTTCATTAAATTTGGGAAAAGGATATATTTTTAAATAACAATTAGTTATGTTGAGTTTCATTGCGATACAAATGGTTACAAGTCAATTTTTGACGTTTAAGACATTTTTTAAAAGGGGGTTTGTATGGGGGATAGGGTCAAATAAGGGCCGATCATTACGAAAATCTGCAGTATCATTTATACATATATAAAACTTATTTTTGCCAATTTTTGGATAGGTAATAGTATATTTGACGTAATTATGGCATAAAAACCCAAATCGGGAGGTACGGTTGTATGGGGCCTGTGCCAAAAAACATGTTTGGTCCAAATTTCATCAAATTATCTTGAAAATTGTGGCCTGTACCTTGTGGCCAAGGTTTACATGGACAGCCAGCCGGACGGATGGACGGACATGTCTCAATCGACTCAAAAAGTGATTCTGAATCGATCGGTATCAATACTTTAAGGTGGGTGTAGAACCAATATTTTTGTGTGTTACAAACATCAGCACAAACGTATAATCCCCTCCCACTATAGTGGTGTAGGGTATATAAATCAGAAAAGGACAAAATACGGAACGCGGTAAAATTATTATTTTTATACCCTACACCACCATAGTGGGGAGGGTATTATACGTTTGTGCTGATGTTTGTAACGCACAAAAATATGTAAACCTTGTGCGCAAGGTACAGGTCGCAATTTTCAAGATACTTTGCTGAAATTTAACGAATCCTATTGGAAATGGTTGAAATCGCTCCATTATTTCACCTAGCCCCAATACAACCCTACCCCCGGAAAGGGCTTTTGAGTTCATGATTATGTTAAATATTGTAGTATCTCTACAAAAATCGGCAAAACTTAGTTCTATATACGTCTTAATAATACTACCGATTTTCGTAATTATCGGACTTTATTTGACCAAAGCCCCCATACAAAGTCCCCTTCAGAAAATGACTTGATGGTCAATAATTCAATAATAAACACTAGTATTACGATGAAATCCAGCATACATAACTCTAATGTAATATTTATCCTTGCCCCATATAACCTCTCTTTTAGAAAATCACTTTTTTCAACAAATTGTTAAAATATTTCGGAATTAAGGTAAACAACTTAAATGCTTTGTTATTAAATATAATCCACATTTTTAACATATTCAGTGGTGTAGGGTATACTATGGTCGGCCATGCCCGACTATACTTTCCTACTTGTTTTTTTAATGAAGAAACAAAAGTAGTTTCTACTTATATACTTAATATTTTAAAAATTTATATTTTAATAAACTAAAACTTTACAGATATCAGGCTTTTGGTTAATTCGTGCATGTTGTAAAAAGGAACTAATTTTGTTTTGTAATTTTAAAACAAGTAAGAAAGTATAGTCGGGCGTGACCGACCTTATGATACCCTGCAACAGTTATGAATTTTTTTTTTCGAATTGGTCCATTATTGGTCATAGTTTCCATATAAGTTATCGGCAGGATCGGCACATAATAGGTCATAGAATAATCGGTCGGTATCTGAAAATCACTTAATACAAATGTTTCTGGGCCTAATCAAGATTAGTTATATACATACATGAATGATTTATATGTACACAAAATATATTCAAGTCGAATTTTATCCTTATAGTTTTAGAATTTAATAACTTCATATGGGAGCTATGACCAATTATGAGCCTATCCGGAAAAAATTTCGTAGAGTGACTCATATAAAGACAAAACATATTTGTGTCGAATTTTATCAAGATAGCTTTAATTTACAATGAAATATATGCTTTTAAGTTATTTTCGGAAGTGGGCCTTATGTGGGAGCTATGACCAATAGTGGACCTTATATGGGAGCTATGACCAATTATATCTGGGAAAAAATTAGTAGAGTAATTCATATTTAGAAAATATATATTTACGCCGAATTTTATCACGATAGCTTTATTTGACAATTTTAAGTGATTTTCGGAAGTGGGCCTTATATGGGAGCTATGACCAATAATGGACCGATTGGTAAAAAATTTGTAGAATGATTTGTATGTATACAAAACAAATTTGTGTCGAATTTTATCCCGATAGCTTTATGATTCAATGGAATATATGCGTTTAAGTGATTTTCGGGAGTGGGCTTTATATGGGAGCTATGACCAATTATGGGCCCATAATAGGCTCATAATGTATACATACATACATATGTATGTATAGTGATTTTTGATCATAAGAAACTTACTTATGTCGAATTTCATCGCTATATTCGTATTTTTAAACAAGTTATGGCTGTTAAAGCTGCTTTTCGAGGGGCCACTTGTATGGGGGCTATCCGAAAACGTGGACCGATATTGCCCATTTTCAATACCAAACAAACCCTCTAGCTCTTTCCATTGGGCCTCTATCGTGCTTTCAACAGACAGACAGACGGACGGACAGGCATGGCTAGATCGTCTTAGAATTTAATGAAGACCCAGAATATATATACTTTTGTGGGTCTATGACCAATATTTCGATGTGTTACAAACGGAATGACAAAATTAATATACCCCCCATTTTTTTTGATGGTGGGTATCAAAAAAAAATATTTTATTTCAATTCTTAAACCGTGAGCCTCAATTATGAACCGATACTCATAAAATTTTGTACATTCAGGGCTATACTCGTATTTTAAATAAGGAACACTCGTAGTTTATTAGCCAAAACTCTTCCTGAAGGGAACCTTTTGTGTATTACCGACACATTCCGCATGAAATTCGGAGCGTATTTCATAACCGTATTTCATAACTCATATTTTTAAGCCAGTAATGATCGTTTAAGTAATTTTCTGAAGGGGACCTTATATGGGCGGTAGGGTAAATTATATACCGATCCTCCCTAAATTTGGTGGAGAGATTAAACTTATGTGCGTCAATTTTCGTCACATTCATATTTTTAAGCCAGTAATGAGCATTGTAGTTATTTGCAGAGGGGGACCTTATATGGGGGAAGGGTCATTTATGGGCCGATCCAAAAAAATTGGTACAGAGGTTTTGGCTCGTAAGAAACTTACGTGTGTAGCATTTCATCGCTTTACTCGTATTTTTAAGACAGTAGTAAGCGTTTAAGCTATTTCCTGAAGTGGACTCAATAGGGGGAGTAGGGCCAATTATGGACCTATTCACATAAAAGTTATTAAAAAGATTTTGGCTCGCGAGGAACTTAATTGTGTAAAATTTTATTGCTATATTCGTATTTTTTAACCAGTAATGAGCGTTAAAGTCATTTTCAGAAGGGGACCTTATTAATAAAATATGTGCGTTTAAGTGATTTTCGGAAGTGGAATTTATATAGGAGATATGACCAATTACTGGCCTCTCCAGAAAAATTTCGTAGAGTGATTCATATGCACAAAACATATTTGTGTCGAATTTTATCAAGCTTTATTTGACAATGAAATATGTGAGTTTAAATGAAACATATGCGTTTAAGTGATTTTCGGAAGTGGACCTTATATGGGAGATATGACCAATTATTGTCCTATCCGAAAAAAAATTCGTAGAGTAGTTCATATATAGAATTTTGTCGAATTTTATCAAGATACCTTTATTTGACAATGAAATATGTGTGTTTAAGTGATTTTCGGAAGTTGGCCTTATATGGGAGCTACGACTAATAATGGACCGATCCGAAAAGAAATTTGGTAGAGTGATTTGTATGTACACAAAACATATTCGTCTCGAATTTTATCACAAAAGCATTATTTGTCAATGAAATATGTGCGTTTAGGTGATTTTTGGAGGTCCACTTGTATGGGAGCTATGACCAATTGTTGACCGACTGAGATCTACGTTGGCAGTATAATTTCTATTCATACTAGCTGCGCGTACCCGGCATTGCCCGGGTTTCTTCTAAAATAAAATTATTCTGTCTGTAATGACTATACTTTTTTAATACATGTCAAAATTTAGCTTATAATGATAAAAAAGTTGTTATATTTTTATACCCTCCACCACCATCAGTGGTGATAGAGGGTATATATAAGTTTGTCATTCCGTGTGTAACACCAAAAAATATTCATCTTAGACCCAACAAAGTATATATATTCTGGATCCTTATGAAATTCTGAGTCGATTTAGCTATGTCCGTCTGTCCGTCTGTCTGTCTGTCTGTCTGTCTGTCTGTCTGTCTGGTTAAAACACGCTCACGCTAAAACAAAGCAAATAAAATCAACCAAATACACTGAGAGTATTCATTGTTTTCCTAAGCAGTTTGGTATTGAAAATCAGCAAAATCGGTTTACAACGTAAAAAGTTATGAGTAAAAATTTCAGACTACCTCAAAAAAATTAAGTTTTTTTCCCCAATTCTTGAGTAGTTTTCTCAGAAACTACCAAAGATAATTCGACAAATTTTGTCACAGATTATTTTGTCCATCTATAGATTAATTATGTTTAAAATTGTAACAATCGATCCCAAATTTCCCATAGCCCCCATACAAAGGTACATATTCCCGGAAATTAATTTATCGTTAATAACTTCCTCAAATATATCGGAATCAACACAAAATTTTGTACATATTGACTTTATATGAACAGGAATTAAAACTACCGACTTAGATCTGTATCGGTCCACAATTGGTCATAGCTCCCATATAAGGTCCACTTTCGAAAATCACTTAAATGAACATATTTTATTGAAAAATAAAGCTATCGGGATAAAATTCGACATGAATATGTTTTGTATATACATAAATCATTCTACGGAAGTTTTTTCCGGATCGGTCCATAATTAGTCATAGCTCCCATATAAGGTTCACATCCGAAAATCACTTAAACGAGCATAATTCATAGATAAATAAAGCTATCTGGATAAAATTCGACATGAATGTGTTTTGTGTGTATATGAATTACTCTACGAAATTTGTTCCGGATCGGTCCATAATCGGTCATAGCTCCCATATAAGGTCCACATCCGAAAATCACTCAAATGCGCATAATTCATTGATTAATAAAGCTATCAGGGTAGAACCCGAGGTGAATATGTTCTGTATATAGATATAAATCATTCAGTGAAATTTTTTCCGGATCAGTTCACAATTGGTACTAGCTCCCATATAAGGTCCACATCCTAAAATCGCTTAAACAAGCTTAATTCATTGATAAATAAAGCTATCGGGATAAAATTCGATATGAATATGTTTTGTGTGTAAATATTAATTATTTTACGATTTTTATACCCTCCACCACCATCAGTGGTGATAGAGGGTATATATAAGTTTGTCATTCCGTGTGTAACACCAAAAAATATTCATCTTAGACCCAACAAAGTATATATATTCTGGATCCTTATGAAATTCTGAGTCGATTTAGCTATGTCCGTCTGTCCGTCTGTCTGTCTGTCTGTCTGTCTGGTTAAAACACGCTCACGCTAAAACAAAGCAAATAAAATCAACCAAATACACTGAGAGTATTCATTGTTTTCCTAAGCAGTTTGGTATTGAAAATCAGCAAAATCGGTTTACAACGTAAAAAGTTATGAGTAAAAATTTCAGACTACCTCAAAAAAATTAAGTTTTTTTCTCCAATTCTTGAGTAGTTTTCTCAGAAACTACCAAAGATAATTCGACAAATTTTGTCACAGATTATTTTGTCCATCTATAGATTAATTATGTTTAAAATTGTAACAATCGATTCCAAATTTCCCATAGCCCCCATACAAAGGTACATATTCCCGGAAATTAATTTATCGTTAATAACTTCCTCAAATATATCGGAATCAACACAAAATTTTGTACATATTGACTTTATATGAACAGGAATTAAAACTACCGACTTAGATCTGTATCGGTCCACAATTGGTCATAGCTCCCATATAAGGTCCACTTTCGAAAATCACTTAAATGAACATATTTTATTGAAAAATAAAGCTATCGGGATAAAATTCGACATGAATATGTTTTGTATATACATAAATCATTCTACGGAAGTTTTTTCCGGATCGGTCCATAATTGGTCATAGCTCCCATATAAGGTTCACATCCGAAAATTACTTAAACGAGCATAATTCATAGATAAATAAAGCTATCTGGATAAAATTCGACATGAATGTGTTTTGTGTGTATATGAATTACTCTACGAAATTTGTTCCGGATCGGTCCATAATCGGTCATAGCTCCCATATAAGGTCCACATCCGAAAATCACTCAAATGCGCATAATTCATTGATTAATAAAGCTATCAGGGTAGAACCCGAGGTGAATATGTTCTGTATATAGATATAAATCATTCAGTGAAATTTTTTCCGGATCAGTTCACAATTGGTACTAGCTCCCATATAAGGTCCACATCCTAAAATCGCTTAAACAAGCTTAATTCATTGATAAATAAAGCTATCGGGATAAAATTCGATATGAATATGTTTTGTGTGTAAATATTAATTATTTTACGATTTTTTTTTTCGGATCGGTCCATAATTGGTCATAGCTCACATATAAGGTCCACATCCGAAAATCACTTAAATGCGCATATTTCATTGATAAATGAAGCTATCAGGGTAAAACTCGACGTGAATTTGTTTTGTATATGTAAATCATTCGTGAAAAATTTCCACATCGGTCCATAATTGGTTACATTCCATATAAGGAATTTTTTCAGCATCGGTCTATAACTAGCTCCCATATAAGGTTCACTTCTGAAAACCACATAATACCACATAATTTATTATTAAACTCGACATGAGTATGTTCTGTGTATAGATAAATCATTTTGAATTTTTTTTTTTCGAATTGGTACATTATTGGTCATAGTTCCCATATAAGTTATTGGCAGGATCGGAACATAATAGGTCGAAGAATAATCGGTCGATATCTGAAAATTACTTAATACAAATGTTTCTTGTCCTAATCAAAATTAGTTACATACATACATGCATAAATAAGTTACAAAATGATAAATAGTATCTTAATTACGGAAACAAAACATGTGCCGGGTTTTACAGTTCTCCATAAGGAAAATAAAGTACTTAAGTACTTAGTATGTACTTTAATACTTAAGTAAAATTTATTTCTTTAGTATAAACTATAAATTCGGCCCTATAACATATTTATTTTGGGTTTTAATAAAAAGTAGTTTGCAGGTGGAGGGTATTTAAGATTCGGCAGTGCCGAATATAGCAATCTAACTTGTTTTTTTTCGGATCGGTCCATAATTGGTCATAGCTCACATATAAGGTCCACATCCGAAAATCACTTAAATGCGCATATTTCATTGATAAATGAAGCTATCAGGGTAAAACTCGACGTGAATTTGTTTTGTATATGTAAATCATTCGTGAAAAATTTCCACATCGGTCCATAATTGGTTACATTCCATATAAGGAATTTTTTCAGCATCGGTCTATAACTAGCTCCCATATAAGGTTCACTTCTGAAAACCACATAATACCACATAATTTATTATTAAACTCGACATGAGTATGTTCTGTGTATAGATAAATCATTTTGAATTTTTTTTTTTCGAATTGGTACATTATTGGTCATAGTTCCCATATAAGTTATTGGCAGGATCGGAACATAATAGGTCGAAGAATAATCGGTCGATATCTGAAAATTACTTAATACAAATGTTTCTTGTCCTAATCAAAATTAGTTACATACATACATGCATAAATAAGTTACAAAATGATAAATAGTATCTTAATTACGGAAACAAAACATGTGCCGGGTTTTACAGTTCTCCATAAGGAAAATAAAGTACTTAAGTACTTAGTATGTACTTTAATACTTAAGTAAAATTTATTTCTTTAGTATAAACTATAAATTCGGCCCTATAACATATTTATTTTGGGTTTTAATAAAAAGTAGTTTGCAGGTGGAGGGTATTTAAGATTCGGCAGTGCCGAATATAGCAATCTAACTTGTTCTGCATTTTGTTTAATACAGTTTCAGTTTCTGGGCAAAAATGTCCCTTAAAAATTTACAGATTGAAAATGAGTTTTATTTAGGAAATTGGTCAATTTTTAGAAACATTTAGGAAACTTGTTTTTTAGAAATTATACTGAAACCAGCTTTCTCAATCACTGGTGGGGGTCTAAGGACACTTTCAAATTAGTTGTTTTATTTTTCCCATGTGCAGTTGATTTAAAGAACTGTTCAGTTTAAATTCGGTCACACTGTACTTTGAATTGTAATGCCCCTGGTGTATAGAGACAAAAGGCTTCGGGGCATCTTATTAACTACAAAAATACGTACCACTAACCGTACAAAATTTCAAGCGATTTTCTTTCTATTTGAAAAAGCACAGGCAATTGAAGAAACTCTGAAACGATTATGAAACATTCTGTACAAAATTATGAAAAATTTGGAAGATTTAAAATTTCTTTAAAAATAACAAATTTAAGTTTTTTTCTGTTCTAAAAAATATGAAGAATCCTTAAATCTTGACAGAGAAAACAAAACAACTTTTTATTTGACAATCAATTTTGAGTAGTTCATTAAAAAGTAAAACCACCGTTTTTGTTTCATCATTGTTTCTCAAAAATACATCCATTTATATAAAAGTATGTTTAAACATATTATTTTTTTTTTTTATTCATTAGCTTTTATACATCCTCACTAAAGTTTTGACTGAATTTAGACACCACTTATTAAATCCGAAGAAATAAGGGTCAAATATCGTAAGCAGATACCCAAATAATTTTACTTATTAAAATATCCACGTCATCCTCCAATTAAACTAAATTTCAGAATTTGTAAATGGTAAATGGAAAATGTGTGCTGGAGTTATTCAAAATTATTATTTAATTTGAAAAGCTTAGAATAAATACGGCGCTACATACAGAAAAAGTTGTGCAGAATTTATGGTTGATGATTTTCTAAATATATAAAGAGATATCAAAAGATCAATTTATCCAAATTTTATATGAACAATGCTTTCTATGCATCGTTTGAGAGGTCAACCTATATAAGATTTGCAAAAGTGCTGTCTTTCGGGACACTCTAATGAGTAGTCAAATACATATCTTCATGGTTTTTTGATTTGAGCTGCATTTGAAAAATGGCAGTCGAACTTATATCAAGATAATTTTTTGATGGTATATTATTTACCTGATCATAGATTTTTATTGTTATCTCGATTAACAATAAATTTTAATTTTTTATTTTTGATATAAAACTCGATTTGTATGGAAAATGTGAGTGATTACGGATCTTTATTGTTTTCTCAAATTGAAAGTTATTTAAAGTAATTTTTAAAGAGTTATATAAAAAGAAATTTTAAGGGGAGATATGAATTATTTTCTAGATAGATTTAGGTGTTAAAGGAAGGAACCACAGCCGATTTAAAATTCGAATTTAAGTGAAAATGTAATATGAATATATTATTTTCCCTCTTTTAGAAGCGGTTTTTGTTCAGTAGTTTTTATTCTGCATACAAATGTGGCATCGTAGACATTCATTTAAGATCTAATAAAGATTCTGTTTTAAAATAGTTATTTTCTGAGAATATTCAGCAGATTTAATTAAATAATAATTCTCATATTATATATCATGTTCTTTAGAAGTATAAATGTAAAAAAAAGTGACGAAAAAGGTCATTGCATTTCATTAAGATTACAACAGGCCCGAAATTAGTCCTATAGGTGTATTTATTCGGATTTGGTGTATTAAACATTCTCTTCCTCAAACATTCTATGTTGCCAAATTTCTTGAAAATCGGTTCATGTTTTTTTTTTATATTTAGCCTAGAAATTTGGTGTTAAAGCAGTTATTCAAAAAGTGAACATAAAAATGTGCGTATCATCCTCTCAATATCATATAGAGTTTTTTTATACCCTCCACCATCATCAGTGGTGATAGATGGTATATATAACTTTGTCATTCCGTGTGTAACACCAAGAAATATTCATCTGAGACCCAACAAAGTATATGTATTCTTGATCCTTATGAAATTCTGAGTCGATATAGCTATGTCCGTCTGTCTGTCTGTGTAAAACACGCTCACGCTAAAACGAAGCAATAAATATTCACGAAACTCACCCAAAACATTCCTTATTATCCGGCCCAGTTTGGTATTGAAAATCAGTAAAATCGGTTTACGACGTAAAAAGTTATGATTAAAAATTTCAGACTATCTCGAAAAAAAATAACGTTTTTTTTCCCAATTCTTAAGTAGTTTTCTCAGAAACTACCAAAGATATTTCGATGAATTTTGTCACACAACATTTTTGGTGCCAGAGATCAAGTATGTTCAAAGTCATAAAAATTGATCCAATATTTCGCATAACCACCATACAAAAGTGTATAATCCCGGATATAAGTTTATCGTTAATAACTCCCTCAAATATATCGGTATCAACTCAAAATTATGTACATACAAATATAATATGAATAGAAATCACCAACGTTTCAGTCGGTCTACAATTGGTCATAGCTCCCATCTTAGGTCCACTTCCAAAAAGCACCTAAACAAACGTATTTCATTGACAAATAAAAATAAAGCTTTTGTGATAAAATTCCAGCTAAATTTGTTTTATGTACATACAAATCATTCTACCAAATTTCTTTTCAGATCGGTCCATTATTAGTCATAGCTCCCATATTAGGCTCTCTTCCGAAAATCATTTAAACTCACATATTTAATTGTCAAATAAATTTATCTTGATAAAATTCGACACAGATATGTTTTGCGTGCATACAAATCATTATACAAAATCTTTTACGGATCATAGCTCATAGCTCTCATATAAGGCCCACTTCCGGAAATCACATAAACGTACATATTAAATTGTCAAATAAGGGTATCTTGATAATATTCGACACAAATATGTTTCGTCTATATATGAATTCGGATAAGACCATAATTGGTCATGGCTCCCATATAGGGTCCACTTCCGAAAAACATTTAAACGCATATGTTTCATTGATAAATAAAGCTATCGGTATAAAATTCAACTTGTATGTTTTGTATACGTATAAATCATTCTAACAAATTTTCCCCGGATCGGTCCATTATTGGTCATATCTCCCATATAAGGCTCTCTTCCGAAAATCATTTAAACTCACATATTCATTGTTAAATAAAGCTATCTTGATAAAATTCGATACAAATATGTTTTGCGTACAATACATATGAATCACTCTACGATTTTTTTCTGGAGAGGCCCGTAATTGGTCGTAGCTCCTATGTGAAGTCAAGTTATCTAAAAATATGATAGTTAAATTGTTTTTAATAAAAAGTAGCTTGCTGATGGGGGGTATTTAAGATTCGGCGTAGCCGAATATAGCACTCTAACTTGTTAACTTCTGAGGTTAGACCTATTAAACGCCAAATTTTATGTAAAAGTTTATTAGGTATGTAGTGAAAGAGTAAAAAAGAGTTTCAAATATATTTGTTATTATATATTATAGGTTTTGAAGATGTAATGTGTCGTACTGTTCATACCACAACATTCATTATAATAGATTTCATGAAAATCGGATCAGTAGTTTTTTGTATGTCTGAACGTAAATTTGGTTTAATAATTGTTTTACAAAAAGTTGGTGTAAAAAGGGGCGTGGCGTCCGATCCTGAGATAAGACCTATCGGTTCAGTAGTTTTCTGTATGTCTCGAATGAAAATTTTGTATAACAATTATATAGAAAAAAGTGAGCCTAAGAAGAATCGTGACGTCAAATCATTATTTTATATAGACTCTTGTTCTACTTTAGAACAGAACTATTAGTATTCTAAATTTCATGTAAATCGGTTCAGTAGTTTGTCCGTGAAAGCGTAACAAACAAGCAGTCTGTTTTATATATATATAGGATTATATTATATTTGTATGTACAAAATTTTGTGTTGATACCGATATATTTGAGGGAGTTATTAACAATAAACTAATTTCCGGGAATATACGCCTTTGTATGGGGGCTATGGGAAATATTGGATCAAATGTTATGAGTTTGAACATACTGTTTGGGTGAATCTCTTAAGGAAGGGGGAATGCTGGACAAACTGGAAGAGATGCTGTACTCTCTGTGCCGAAACAAAATCTTATAGATTTTGTACTCAGTACAATTTAATAAATGGAAGAAAAGGAAAAAAATAAAACAAGAGAATTAGGATTTTTTCTATGGATATTTATTAAACCGTAGGACAAAGGATTTCTTACCAAGGATAGGTAGACTGTATACTTTGGATTTAGATTTTGATCTGGCGCAAATAAGCATTTATGACATTTACGAACTATGAAATTCTTTTAGAACATTATTACAAATATTTGTATACTGCAACTCATAGCAATCAGCATTAATATATATATGTATGAAGAAATTAGGGTTTGCAGGAAATATGGAATATATGTTGTTTTTGGTGTAAACATTACCGCTCGCCTTGCAGTAAACATGTAGGAAAATGGAGGAAGATAGTCATAAATACTTATTTTTGCTAGGAGAAAGGAATAAGATATTGCTTAGGAATAGTATTAGTAATTCAGGATTTTAAATCATACTAAAAATTACAAAATGGAATTTTAAAGTACAAGAGTAATTTGGAATGGAAAAATAAATATAATATTATGGAATTAAATATATTAAGTTAGGGATAAATTCAGGTTTGTTTGTTTTCATTTTGCGTTTGTACTATGTGCATTGGAAATGGAAATAAGAGTTGTTTGTGTCGTGAACTTTGGAATATATGTATAAGTTTTATTGTATGGAAACTTTAATCGTAATCTTGGATGAATGAAATGATATACGATGTTCTTTTATAAAGTTGGAATACAGTTCTGGAACATCAAACATTGGAGAATATGCAAAATGGAGTATTGCATATAGAACTGTTTTTTCAACTTTGGATGAAATAAAGCGACTGGAGATCTTAAAACCATTAGCTATTCGGATGTTTAACGCGGCTGCGTATGCTTTATGTGACGCATCGCAAAACCCAAGGATTAGGATTTTAGCGTTAGGAGTATGGGCTAGAGTTTTTCGGATTTCATAAGTCCTGCAATTGGATTTGGAATTAGGCCACCGATTTAAAGATTTCGCCATTGGAAAATGCTCCTGGATGTCCGGTAGAAATATAAATTGGGATAAAACTTCCTTCCAGAAAACAAGTATTTTCTTGGATTGCTGTTGTCATCACCATTTAGGAATCCTCCATGTGCAAAATGTTGAGGTTGAATGAACAAAATTTCGTCCCATTTTGTCATCGAAAATTCTGCTTTCATACGCTTGATTTGCAATGTCGTAACTTTCGGAATCGAGTGGCCATGGTCATAGATGAAACCATAGTGTTTAAGATGTACTTTTGGACAAATAGTATCTCTATAATGGGCGAATTGGAATAAAGTCCGAATAGCTAGGTAAGACGTCACTTTAATAATATCGTAGCCTAAACGGCTGGACTGATTTTCTTCAAATTTGGAACATAGTTAGATCTATACTTGGAGAGTGTTATAGGCTATATATTTTTTCAGAACTTGGACTAGGAGGGGGCAAAAATCAGGTAAAATGGGTGAAAAACGGGCAAAATGAGTACTTTTGATAGTAAATACTGATTTTGTCTATCCTTAAGCAAAATCATTTTCGATTAAACGACTTAATTTGTTAGAAATATATATTACCAAAGAGCCGTTGCCAAATGGAGAAAATATGACAAAATTAGTACTTTTGTGCTTTAAGAACGATTTTTTCTATTCTAAAGCCAAAATATTATAAACTATGATTTTGATAGTCTCAGACATATGTACATATATTTAGAAATCCCTCAGGGGTAAAAAAGGGAAATCTTAAGCAAAATCATTTTCGATTAAACGACTTAATTTGTTAGAAATATATATTACCAAAGAGCCGTTGCCAAATGGAGAAAATATGACAAAATTAGTACTTTTGTGCTTTAAGAACGATTTTTTCTATTCTAAAGCCAAAATATTATAAACTATGATTTTGATAGTCTCAGACATATGTACATATATTTAGAAATCCCTATGGGAAATCTGTTTTTGCTGCGTAAAGAGACTTAATAAATGCATATTTTCAGACAATTCAAACTACTTCAATGAATAAATAACACAAATAAATAAACAAGTAAAAATTTATAGTTAGGTATGGCTGACCATATGATGCCCTACACCAGTGATTATGATACAAATGTTGATTATTTTTTAATAATAAAGCATTTTAATTTATTTTTACCTTAATTCAGAAATATTTTAACAATTTATTGACAAAAAAGGATTTTCTAAAAGAGGGTTATATGGGGGTAGATGGTTAATATGGGCCTATACTTATAAATTTTGGTAAAGGGATTTACGTCTACATTAAAGTTATTTATGTAGAATATCGCCGTAATATTAGTGTTTATAAGTGAATTTGAACCATCAAGTCCTTTTATGAAGGGGACTTTACCGATCATTACGAAAATCAGCAGTGTCATTAAAAATTATAACAAGTAAGAGTGTTATATTCGGCCATGCCGAATCTTTTATACCCACCATCAAATCATCCTTATAAATAAACTTTGATATTATCGATCTTTTGGGAGAGGGAATTTAATAAGGGCTTAAGCATGGACCGTGCTCTTCCGAATTAAAAATATTACTTTTGTTCGATCCAATATTTATAACCATAAACTGTTTTTTTGTAAGAGTGGTTATATGGAGGGTAGAGTCAATTATGGACCTATCCTTGTCTGTTTATACAATAATTATTTGTATCTAATGTAGCTGTACTTGTATCTTTAATTCAGTCATGAGGTTTGAAGTCATTATCTGAAGGAAACCGAAAATGGGTGTTTGATTAGTTATCGACCAATTTTCATCAAATTCAGTTGAAAAATACCGTAACTTGGAAGAACTTTTGAGCTATACATGAGCGTTAAATTGATCCTAGGGTCAATTATAGACCGATTTTTATAAACTTTCGTACATAAATTGCGTTCGTAAGTCGTAATTTTAAGCAACTATTGAGAGTTAAAGTAATTTTACTGAAGTGGTCATTTATCGATCCATCTTCATCAATGTCGGTAGGAAGATTTCCCCCCCGTATAAGTCAATTATTGATCGATACTTCTAAAATTTAGAACGAATTTAGAACGCAGTTTTAATCTAGTAATGAACTTTAAAGTCATTTTCTGAAGGGGACCTTACAAGGGGGATAGAGCTAATTAAGGACCAATCCTTATAAAATTTGATAAAGAACTTTTGGCCCGCACAAAACTTGTTTATGTAGAATTTTACTACTGTACTCACATTTTTGAGTCAGTAATAAGCCTAAAAGTCATTTTCTGAAGGGGACTTTATATGGGGGGTAGGGTCAATTATGGACCGATCCTTATAAAATTATATGAAGAGATTTATGTTCCCATAAAACATGTTTGTGGCGAATTTCACCGCCATTGATGCTTCTCTTAGCCAGTTATGGTCGATAAAGTCATTTTCTGAAGGGGACTTTAAATGGGGGGGTAGGGTCAATCCTTATAAAATTTCACAAAGAGATTTAGGTTCTCATTAAACATGTTTGTGCCGAATTTCGCCGCTATTGACGTTTTCTTAGCCAGTTATGAGCGATAGAGTCATTTTCTGAAGGGGACTTTATATGGGGGGTAGGGTCAATTATGGACCGATCCTTATAAAATTATATAAAGAGATTTATGTTCCCATAAAACATGTTTGTGGCGAATTTCACCGCTATTGATGCTTCTCTTAGCCATTTATGGTCGATAAAGTCATTTTCTGAAGGGGACTTTATATGGGGGGTAGGGTCAATTATGAGCCTATCCTTATAAAATTATATGAAGAGATTTATGTTCCCATAAAACATGTTTGTGCCGAAGTTCACCGCTCTTGTTGCTTTTCTTAGCCAGTTATGGGCGATAAAGTCATTTTCTGAAGGGAACTTTATATGGGGGGTAGGGTCAATTATGGACCGATCCTTATTAAATTCCACGAGAACATTTATGTTCCCATAAGACATGTTTGTGCCGAATTTCATTGCTATTGGTTCTTCCGTTAGCAAGTTATGAGCGATAAAGTCATTTTCTGAAGGGGGCCTTATATGGGGGCTAGGCGAAATTGTGGACCGATATATGAAGAGATTTATGTTCCCATAAAACATGTTTGTGCCGAAGTTCACCGCTCTTGATGCTTTTCTTAGCCAGTTATGGGCGATAAAGTCATTTTCTGAAGGGAACTTTATATGGGGGGTAGGGTCAATTATGGACCGATCCTTATTAAATTCCACGAGAACATTTATGTTCCCATAAGACATGTTTGTGCCGAATTTCATTGCTATTGGTTCTTCCGTTAGCAAGTTATGAGCGATAAAGTCATTTTCTGAAGGGGGCCTTATATGGGGGCTAGGCGAAATTGTGGACCGATATAGCCCATTTTCAATACCAAACAAACTGCATCAACTAGAAGTATCTGTGCAAAATTTCAGCTCGCTAGCTACTTTCATTTGGGCTCTATCGTGTTTTCAACAGACAGACAGACAGACAGACGGACAGACGGACGGACATGGCTAGATGGTCTTAGAATCTAATAAGGACCCAGAATATATATACTTTTATAGGTCTTAGACGAATATTTCAATGTGTTACAAACGGAATGACAAAAACAATATACCCCCCATCTTTTTTGATGGTGGGTATAAAAAACTTAGTTTTGCAGATTTTTGGTGTGATACAAGAACATTTAACATATTTATGAACTCAAAAGCCATATTCAGGGGTGCGATTGTATGGGGGCTATGCGAAACAATGTCCGATTTTAACCATTTTCAATAGGATTCGTCCTTGGAAGAGTATATGCCAAATTTCATCAAATTATCTTGCAAATTGCGACTGTTGCGGGTGTGCATAATGTTTTTAATTACACTTAATTGAAACATATGTAGTTAGATATATAGGTATATCGTGTGATATACTATAGTTTTCCAAAACTTGGATAAGAAGGGACAAGAAGGGGTATGTGGATGAAAAAGAGACAAAATTCGTGCTTTTGGGAGTAAATACTAATTATTGTCTATACTCAAGCAAAAACATTCCCGATTAAGCTTTAAAGTGTCTAAAATATGTATTATGTAGCAAAGTTCTGTTTCGAAATAGGAGAAAAGGCGAAAAAAAGGAAAAAATTTTACTTCTATGTTATAGTCTGATTTTTTTTTCGTTCTAAAATAAAATATTTTAGACGATGAGTTTTTAGTTTCAGAGATATGTGTATTCGAAAGTCCACCCCTAGAGGAAAAACAGGAAAAAGAAATTCAATCTAAACGGGCAAAAACGGCTAATTATGTGTTCCTTTGCTAATTTTTTTTGTACTTATTTTTCTATTAATATTTTTCCGTAATCGGTCAAAAAATGTGTTTTTCAAAAGTGTTTTTGCAAAACATCATTAAAGAGGGAAAGGTTCCTCTCTGACGTGATTTTCTTAATATATGTTTTACAACATCGATTTCTGAAATGATACAAAATATATTAAACAAAATACATAAATTTGAATAATTCAATGGAGAAAGAGGTATGGGTAGTATTTTTGTACTGTGTTGGTACCTTTTATAAATATTCAATGAAATTTCTTTTATAGCTTTGTAAGATCACAAAGAAATTGTAAGGAGTTTTTTCATAAGGAGACCTTCAGCATTTTTTGAAACATGATTAAGTTAGGGAAAAACTATCACTTTATGCTTTAAGACAAGAATTATTCTTTCTCCTAAGTTAAATATGTATATTTAACTTACACAGGAATACGCTGTGAAAATTTCAAGAAAATCGGTTCAGCCGTTTAGTAGTCTATAACGTTCAAACATACAAACAAACACACATTCATTTTTATTTATATATAGATATATATAGGATTATATGTTATAGGTTTTGAAGATGTAATGTGTCGTACTGTTCATTCCACAACATTCATTATAAGATTTCATGAAAATCCGATCGGTAGATTTTTGTATGCCTGTACGTAAATTTGGTTTAATAATTGTTTTACAAAAAGTTGGTGTAAAAAGGGGCGTGGCGTCCGATCCAGATCCTGAGATCGGTATACCAAATTTTATGTAAATCGGTTCAGTAGTTTTCTGTAAGTCTCGAAAGAAAATTTTCTATAAGAATTATATAGAAAAAAGTGAGCATAAGAAGAATCGTGACGTCAAATCATGATTTTATATATCCTATTGTTCCACTTTAAAATAGAACTATTACTATTCTAAAATCGGTTCAGCAGTTTGTCCGTGAAAGCGTAACATACAGACTTTCTCTTTCATAAAATTATAGGATAAGATATAGGTAAGGATAGTTTTATAAAAAGTGGGCGTATAAAGGGGCATGTCATCGGATCAAGTTCTTATAAATAGCCTATAGTTCTTTCCAAGCTTATACCTATCGGTATGCAAAATTTCAGGTTAATCGGTTTAGTAGTTTTTGCATATTGTGTTTGTAAAATTGGTGTAATAATAGTTTTACAAAAAGTGGGCATAAAAAGGGGCGTGGCATAAAGGTGGATAAATGTCTTATATAGCCTATTGTTCCTTTTGGGGTTAGACCTATTAGCTGTCCAAATTTCATGTAAATCGGTTCAGTAGTTTTGCCGTGAAAGCGTAACAAACAAACAGTCTGTTTTATATAAATATAGGATTTAGGAAACTTTTTTTGAGAAATTATACTGAAATCAGCATTCTCAATCACTGGTAGGGAACTAAGGACACTTTCAAATTAGTTGTTTTATTTGTGCAGTTGATTTAAAGAACTGTTCAGTTTAAATTCGGTCACACTGTACTTTAATTGTAGTGCCCCTGGTGTATAGAGACAAAAGGGTTCGGGGCGTTTTATTGACTACAAAAATACGTACCATTAACCGTACAAAATTTCAAGCGATTTTCTTTCTATTTGAAAAAGTACGGGCAATTGAAGAAACTCTGAAACGATTATGAAGCATTCTGCACAAAATTATGAAAAATTTGGAAGATTTCAAATTCCTTTAAAAATAATAAAATTAAGTTTTTTTCTGCTCTAAAAAATATGAAGAATATCGTTAGATGTACAAAGCAGATACCCAAATAATTTTACTTATTATTTGTATATGGTAAATGGAAAATGTGTGCTGGAGTTATTCAAAATTATTATTTAATTTGAAAAGCATAGAATAAATACGGCGCTACATACAGAAAAAGTTGTGCAGAATTTTTGGTTGATAATTTTCTAAAAATATAAAGAGATATCAAAAGATCAATTTATCCAAATTTTATATGAACAATGCTTTCTATGCATCGTTTGAGAGGTCAACCTATATAAGATTTGCAAAAGTGCTGTCTTTCGGGACACTCTAATGAGTAGTCAAATACATATCTTCATGGTTTTTTGATTTGAGCTGCATTTGAAAAATGGCAGTCGAACTTATATCAAGATAATTTTTTGATGGTATATTATTTACCTGATCATAGATTTTTATTGTTATCTCGATTAACAATAAATTTTAATTTTTTATTTTTGATATAAAACTCGATTTGTATGGAAAATGTGAGTGATTACGGATCTTTATTGTTTTCTCAAATTGAAAGTTATTTAAAGTAATTTTTAAAGAGTTATATAAAAAGAAATTTTAAGGGGAGATATGAATTATTTTCTAGATAGATTTAGGTGTTAAAGGAAGGAACCACAGCCGATTTAAAATTCGAATTTAAGTTTTTATTCTGCATACAAATGTGGCATCGTAGACATTCATTTAAGATCTAATAAAGATTCTGTTTTAAAATAGTTATTTTCTGAGAATATTCAGCAGATTTAATTAAATAAAAATTCTCATATTATATATCATGTTCTTTAGAAGTATAAATGTAAAAAAAAAGTGACGAAAAAGGTCATTGCATTTCATTAAGATCACAACAGGCCCGAAATTAGTCCTATAGGTGTATTTATTCGGATTTGGTGTATTAAACATTCTCTTCCTCAAACATTCTATGTTGCCAAATTTCTTGAAAATCGGTTCATGTTTTTTTTTTTATATTTAGCCTAGAAATTTGGTGTTAAAGCAGTTATTCAAAAAGTGAACATAAAAATGTGCGTATCATCCACTCAATATCATATAGAGTTTTTTTATACCCTCCACCATCATCAGTGGTGATAGATGGTATATATAACTTTGTCATTCCGTATGTAACACCAAGAAATATTCATCTGAGACCCAACAAAGTATATATATTCTTGATCCTTATGAAATTCTGAGTCGATATAGCTATGTCTGTCTGTCTGTCTGTGTAAAACACGCTCACGTTAAAACGAAGCAATAAATATTCACGAAACTCACCAAAACATTCCTTATTATCCGGCCCAGTTTGGTATTGAAAATCAGTAAAATCGGTTTACGACGTAAAAAGTTATGATTAAAAATTTCAGACTATCTCGAAAAAAATAACGTTTTTTTCCCAATTCTTAAGTAGTTTTCTCAGAAACTACCAAAGATATTTCGATGAATTTTGTCACACAACATTTTTGGTGCCAGAGATCAAGTATGTTCAAAGTCATAACAATTGATCCAATATTTCGCATAACCACCATACAAAAGTGTATAATCCCGGATATAAGTTTATCGTTAATATCTCCCTCAAATATATCGGTATCAACACAAAATTATGTACATACAAATATAATATGAATAGAAATCACCAACGTTTCAGTCGGTCTACAATTGGTCATAGCTCCCATGTTAGGTCCACTTCCAAAAAGCACCTAAACAAACGTATTTCATTGACAAATAAAAATAAAGCTTTTGTGATAAAATTCCAGCTAAATTTGTTTTATGTACATACAAATCATTCTACCAAATTTCTTTTCAGATCGGTCCATTATTAGTCATAGCTCCCATATAAGGCTCTCTTCCGAAAATCATTTAAACTCACATATTTAATTGTCAAATAAATTTATCTTGATAAAATTCGACACAGATATGTTTTGCGTGCATACAAATCATTCTACAAAATCTTTTACGGATCAGACCATTATTGCTCATAGCTCTCATATAAGGCCCACTTCCGGAAATCACATAAACGTACATATTAAATTGTCAAATAAAGATATCTTGATAAAATTCGACACAAATATGTTTCGTCTATATATGAATTCGGATAAGACCATAATTGGTCATAGCTCCCATATAGGGTCCACTTCCGAAAAACATTTAAACGCATATGTTTCATTGATAAATAAAGCTATCGGTATAAAATTCAACTTGTATGTTTTGTATACGTATAAATCATTCTAACAAATTTTCCCCGGATCGGTCCATTATTGGTCATAGCTCCCATATAAGGCTCTTTTCCGAAGATCATTTAAACTCACATATTCATTGTTAAATAAAGCTATCTTGATAAAATTCGATACAAATATGTTTCATATGAATCACTCTACGATTTTTTTCTGGAGAGGCCCGTAATTGGTCGTAGCTCTTATGTGAAGTCAAGTTATCTAAAAATAAGATAGTTAAATGGTTTTTAATAAAAAGTAGCTTGCTGGTGGAGGGTATTTAAGATTCGGCATAGCCGAATATAGCACTTTAACTTGTTAACTTCTGAGGTTAGACCTATTAAATGCCAAATTTTATGTAAATAAGTTTATTAGGTATGTAGTGAAAGAGTAAAAAAAGAGTTTCAAATATATTTGTTATTATATATTATAGGTTTTGAAGATGTAATGTGTAGTACTGTTCATACCACAACATTCATTATAATAGATTTCATGAAAATCGGATCAGTAGTTTTTTGTATGCCTGAACGTAAATTTAGTTTAATAATTGTTTTACAAAAAGTTGGTGTAAAAAGGGGCGTGGCGTCCGATCCTGAGATAAGACCTATCGGTTCAATAGTTTTCTGTAAGTCTCGAATGAAAATTTTGTATAGAAAAAAGTGAGCCTAAGAAGAATCGTGACGTCAAATCATTATTTTATATAGACTCTTGTTCTACTTTAGAACAGAACTATTAGTGCTCTAAATTTCATGTAAATCGGTTCAGTAGTTTGTCCGTGAAAGCGTAACAAACAAACAGTCTGTTTTATATATATATAGGATTATATTATATTTGTATGTACAATTTTGTGTTGATACCGATATATTTGAGGAAGTTATTAACGATAAACTAATTTCCGGGAATATACGCCTTTGTATGGGGGCTATGGGAAATATTGGATCAAATGTTATGAGTTTGAACATACTGTTTGGGTGAATCTCTTAAGGAAGAGGGAATGCTGGACAAACTGGAAGAGATGCTGTACTCTCTCAGCCGAAACAAAATCTTATAGATTTTGTACTCAGTACAATTTAATAAATGGAAGAAAAGGAAAAAAATAAAACAAGAGAATTAGGATTTTTTCTATGGATATTTATTAAACCGTAGGACAAAGGATTTCTTACCAAGGATAGGTAGACTGTATAGTTTGGATTTAGATTTTGATCTGGCGCAAATAAGCATTTATGACATTTACGAACTATGAAATTCTTTTAGAACATTATTACAAATATTTGTATACTGCAACTTTACCTGATCATAGATTTTTATTGTTATCTCGATTAACAATAAATTTTAATTTTTTATTTTTGATATAAAACTCGATTTGTATGGAAAATGTGAGTGATTACGGATCTTTATTGTTTTCTCAAATTGAAAGTTATTTAAAGTAATTTTTAAAGAGTTATATAAAAAGAAATTTTAAGGGGAGATATGAATTATTTTCTAGATAGATTTAGGTGTTAAAGGAAGGAACCACAGCCGATTTAAAATTCGAATTTAAGTGAAAATGTAATATGAATATATTATTTTCCCTCTTTTAGAAGCGGTTTTTGTTCAGTAGTTTTTATTCTGCATACAAATGTGGCATCGTAGACATTAATTTAAGATCTAATAAAGATTCTGTTTTAAAATAGTTATTTTCTGAGAATATTCAGCAGATTTAATTAAATAATAATTCTCATATTATATATCATGTTCTTTAGAAGTATAAATGTAAAAAAAAGTGACGAAAAAGGTCATTGCATTTCATTAAGATCACAACTGGCCCGAAATTAGTCCTATAGGTGTATTTATTCGGATTTGGTGTATTAAACATTCTCTTCCTCAAACATTCTATGTTGCCAAATTTCTTGAAAATCGGTTCATGTTTGTATACCCTACACCACTTTAGTGGGGAGGGTATATTGGGTTTGTGCTGATGTTTGTAACGCACAATAATATTGGTCCTATACCCACCTTAAAGTATACCAATCGGCTCAGAATCATTTTCTGAGTCGATTTAGCTATGTCCGTCCGTCTGTCCGTCCGTCCATGTAAACCTTGTAATCAAACTACAGGTCGCAATTTTGAAGATAATTCAATGAAATTTGGTACATGATCTTCTATTGTCCCAGGGACGAAGCCTATTGAAAATGGTTAAGATCGGTTCATTATTTCACCTAGACCCCATACAACTGAACCCCCCAATAGGGCTTGTAATCCTTGTAATCAAACTACAGGTCGCAATCTTAGAGATAATTCAATGAAATTAGGCACATGATCTTTTATGGTACCGTAGATGAAGCCTGTTGATAATGGTTTACATCGGTCCATTATTTCACCTAGCCCCCATACAACTGTACCCCTCGAATAGGGCTTTTAAAACTTGTAATCAAACTACAGGTCGCAATTTTGGAGATAATTCAATGAAATTAGGCACATGATCTTTTATGGTACCGTAGATGAAGCCTGTTGATAATGGTTTACATCGGTCCATTATTTCACCTAGCCCCCATACAACTGAACCCGCCGAATAGGGCTTTTAAGTTCATAATTATGTTTAATATACTCATATCTCGACAAAAAGATGCAAAAACCAAGTTGTATACAAGACTTGATGACCCCCATGAATTCCATAATAATAGGTTCTCATATGACCCTAGCCCCTATGAAAAGCCCCCATCAAAATTTCACTTAAATGTCCACAATTTTATTCAACAATAAACGGCTTAAGTACGTATATCTAAGGTAAGGTACAATTCAACTTAAATGCTTTATTATGGCAACTAAATCACATTATATTTTTGTCAAAGGTGTAGGGTATTATATGGTCGGCCTCGCCCGACTATAACTTCTTACTTGTTTTTTTTTTTATATTTAGCCTAGAAATTTGGTGTTAAAGCAGTTATTCAAAAAGTGAACATAAAAATGTGCGTATCATCCACTCAATATCATATAGAGTTTTTTTATACCCTCCACCATCATCAGTGGTGATAGATGGTATATATAACTTTGTCATTCCGTATGTAACACCAAGAAATATTCATCTGACACCCAACAAAGTATATATATTCTTGATCCTTATGAAATTCTAAGTCGATATAGCTATGTCCGTCTGTCTGTCTGTGTAAAACACGCTCACGTTAAAACGAAGCAATAAATATTCACGAAACTCACCCAAAACATTCCTTATTATCCGGCCCAGTTTGGTATTGAAAATCAGTAAAAATCGGTTTACGACGTAAAAAGTTATGATTAAAAATTTCAGACTATCTCGAAAAAAATAACGTTTTTTTCCCAATTCTTAAGTAGTTTTCTCAGAAACTACCAAAGATATTTCGATGAATTTTGTCACACAACATTTTTGGTGCCAGAGATCAAGTATGTTCAAAGTCATAATAATTGATCCAATATTTCGCATAACCACCATACAAAAGTGTATAATCCCGGATATAAGTTTATCGTTAATATCTCCCTCAAATATATTGGTATCAACACAAAATTATGTACATACAAATATAATATGAATAGAAATCACCAACGTTTCAGTCGGTCTACAATTGGTCATAGCTCCCATGTTAGGTCCACTTCCAAAAAGCACCTAAACAAACGTATTTCATTGACAAATAAAAATAAAGCTTTTGTGATAAAATTCCAGCTAAATTTGTTTTATGTACATACAAATCATTCTACCAAATTTCTTTTCAGATCGGTCCATTATTAGTCATAGCTCCCATATTAGGCTCTCTTCCGAAAATCATTTAAACTCACATATTTAATTGTCAAATAAATTTATCTTGATAAAATTCGACACAGATATGTTTTGCGTGCATACAAATCATTCTACAAAATCTTTTACGGATCAGACCATTATTGCTCATAGCTCTCATATAAGGCCCACTTCCGGAAATCACATAAACGTACATATTAAATTGTCAAATAAAGGTATCTTGATAAAATTCGACACAAATATGTTTCGTCTATATATGAATTCGGATAAGACCATAATTGGTCATAGCTCCCATATAGGGTCCACTTCCGAAAAACATTTAAACGCATATGTTTCATTGATAAATAAAGCTATCGGTATAAAATTCAACTTGTATGTTTTGTATACGTATAAATCATTCTAACAAATTTTCCCCGGATCGGTCCATTATTGGTCATAGCTCCCATATAAGGCTTTTTCCGAAGATCATTTAAACTCACATATTTAATTGTCAAATAAATTTATCTTGATAAAATTCGACACAGATATGTTTTGCGTGCATACAAATCATTCTACAAAATCTTTTACGGATCAGACCATTATTGCTCATAGCTCTCATATAAGGCCCACTTCCGGAAATCACATAAACGTACATATTAAATTGTCAAATAAAGGTATCTTGATAAAATTCGACACAAATATGTTTCGTCTATATATGAATTCGGATAAGACCATAATTGGTCATAGCTCCCATATAGGGTCCACTTCCGAAAAACATTTAAACGCATATGTTTCATTGATAAATAAAGCTATCGGTATAAAATTCAACTTGTATGTTTTGTATACGTATAAATCATTCTAACAAATTTTCCCCGGATCGGTCCATTATTGGTCATAGCTCCCATATAAGGCTCTTTTCCGAAGATCATTTAAACTCACATATTCATTGTTAAATAAAGCTATCTTGATAAAATTCGATACAAATATGTTTCATATGAATCACTCTACGATTTTTTTCTGGAGAGGCCCGTAATTGGTCGTAGCTCCTATGTGAAGTCAAGTTATCTAAAAATAAGATAGTTAAATGGTTTTTAATAAAAAGTAGCTTGCTGGTGGAGGGTATTTAAGATTCGGCATAGCCGAATATAGCACTTTAACTTGTTAACTTCTGAGGTTAGACCTATTAAACGCCAAATTTTATGTAAATAAGTTTATTAGGTATGTAGTGAAAGAGTAAAAAAAGAGTTTCAAATATATTTGTTATTATATATTATAGGTTTTGAAGATGTAATGTGTAGTACTGTTCATACCACAACATTCATTATAATAGATTTCATAAAAATCGGATCAGTAGTTTTTTGTATGCCTGAACGTAAATTTAGTTTAATAATTGTTTTACAAAAAGTTGGTGTAAAAAGGGGCGTGGCGTCCGATCCTGAGATAAGACCTATCGGTTCAGTAGTTTTCTGTAAGTCTCGAATGAAAATTTTGTATAACAATTATATAGAAAAAAGTGAGCCTAAGAAGAATCGTGACGTCAAATCATTATTTTATATAGACTCTTGTTCTACTTTAGAACAGAACTATTAGTGTTCTAAATTTCATGTAAATCGGTTCAGTAGTTTGTCCGTGAAAGCGTAACAAACAAACAGTCTGTTTTATATATATATAGGATTATATTATATTTGTATGTACAAAATTTTGTGTTGATACCGATATATTTGAGGGAGTTATTAACGATAAACTAATTTCCGGGAATATACGCCTTTGTATGGGGGCTATGGGAAATATTGGATCAAATGTTATGAGTTTGAACATACTGTTTGGGTGAATCTCTTAAGGAAGGGGGAATGCTGGACAAACTGGAAGAGATGCTGTACTCTCTGAGCCGAAACAAAATCTTATAGATTTTGTACTCAGTACAATTTAATAAATGGAAGAAAAGGAAAAAAATAAAACAAGAGAATTAGGATTTTTTTCTATGGATATTTATTAAACCGTAGGACAAAGGATTTCTTACCAAGGATAGGTAGACTGTATAGTTTGGATTTAGATTTTGATCTGGCGCAAATAAGCATTTATGACATTTACGAACTATGAAATTCTTTTAGAACATTATTACAAATATTTGTATACTGCAACTCATAGCAATCAGCATTAATATATATATGTATGAAGAAATTAGGGTTTGCAGGAAATATGGAATATATGTTGTTTTTGGTGTAAACATTACCGCTCGCCTTGCAGTAAACATGTAGGAAAATGGAGGAAGATAGTCATAAATACTTATTTTTGCTAGGAGAAAGGAATAAGATATTGCTTAGGAATAGTATTAGTAATTCAGGATTTTAAATCATACTAAAAATTACAAAATGGAATTTTAAAGTACAAGAGTAATTTGGAATGGAAAAATAAATATAATATTATGGAATTAAATATATTAAGTTAGGGATAAATTCAGGTTTGTTTGTTTTCATTTTGCGTTTGTACTATGTGCATTGGAAATGGAAATAAGAGTTGTTTGTGTCGTGAACTTTGGAATATATGTATAAGTTTTATTGTATGGAAACTTTAATCGTAATCTTGGATGAATGAAATGATATACGATGTTCTTTTATAAAGTTGGAATACAGTTCTGGAACATCAAACATTGGAGAATATGCAAAATGGAGTATTGCATATAGAACTGTTTTTTCAACTTTGGATGAAATAAAGCGACTGGAGATCTTAAAACCATTAGCTATTCGGATGTTTAACGCGGCTGCGTATGCTTTATGTGACGCATCGCAAAACCCAAGGATTAGGATTTTAGCGTTAGGAGTATGGGCTAGAGTTTTTCGGATTTCATAAGTCCTGCAATTGGATTTGGAATTAGGCCACCGATTTAAAGATTTCGCCATTGGAAAATGCTCCTGGATGTCCGGTAGAAATATAAATTGGGATAAAACTTCCTTCCAGAAAACAAGTATTTTCTTGGATTGCTGTTGTCATCACCATTTAGGAATCCTCCATGTGCAAAATGTTGAGGTTGAATGAACAAAATTTCGTCCCATTTTGTCATCGAAAATTCTGCTTTCATACGCTTGATTTGCAATGTCGTAACTTTCGGAATCGAGTGGCCATGGTCATAGATGAAACCATAGTGTTTAAGATGTACTTTTGGACAAATAGTATCTCTATAATGGGCGAATTGGAATAAAGTCCGAATAGCTAGGTAAGACGTCACTTTAATAATATCGTAGCCTAAACGGCTGGACTGATTTTCTTCAAATTTGGAACATAGTTAGATCTATACTTGGAGAGTGTTATAGGCTATATATTTTTTCAGAACTTGGACTAGGAGGGGGCAAAAATCAGGTAAAATGGGTGAAAAACGGGCAAAATGAGTACTTTTGATAGTAAATACTGATTTTGTCTATCCTTAAGCAAAATTATTTTCGATTAAACGACTTAATTTGTTAGAAATATATATTACCAAAGAGCCGTTGCCAAATGGAGAAAATATGACAAAATTAGTACTTTTGTGCTTTAAGAACGATTTTTTCTATTCTAAAGCCAAAATATTATAAACTATGATTTTGATAGTCTCAGACATATGTACATATATTTAGAAATCCCTTAGGGGAAAAACGGGTAAAAAAGGGAAATCTGTTTTTGCTGCGTAAAGATACTTAATAAATGCATATTTTCAGACAATTCAAATTACTTCAATGAATAAATAACACAAATAAATAAACAAGTAAAAAATTTATAGTTGGGTATGGCTGACCATATCATGCCCTACACCAGTGATTATGATACAAATGTTTATTATTATACCCTCCACCACCATCAGTGGTGATAGAGGGTATATATAAGTTTGTCATTCCGTGTGTAACACCAAAAAATATTCATCTTAGACCCAACAAAGTATATATATTCTGGATCCTTATGAAATTCTGAGTCGATTTAGCTATGTCCGTCTGTCCGTCTGTCTGTCTGTCTGTCTGTCTGTCTGTCTGTCTGTCTGTCTGTCTGTCTGTCTGTCTGTCTGTCTGTCTGTCTGGTTAAAACACGCTCACGCTAAAACAAAGCAAATAAAATCAACCAAATACACTGAGAGTATTCATTGTTTTCCTAAGCAGTTTGGTATTGAAAATCAGCAAAATCGGTTTACAACGTAAAAAGTTATGAGTAAAAATTTCAGACTACCTCAAAAAAATTAAGTTTTTTTCTCCAATTCTTGAGTAGTTTTCTCAGAAACTACCAAAGATAATTCGACAAATTTTGTCACAGATTATTTTGTCCATCTATAGATTAATTATGTTTAAAATTGTAACAATCGATTCCAAATTTCCCATAGCCCCCATACAAAGGTACATATTCCCGGAAATTAATTTATCGTTAATAACTTCCTCAAATATATCGGAATCAACACAAAATTTTGTACATATTGACTTTATATGAACAGGAATTAAAACTACCGACTTAGATCTGTATCGGTCCACAATTGGTCATAGCTCCCATATAAGGTCCACTTTCGAAAATCACTTAAATGAACATATTTTATTGAAAAATAAAGCTATCGGGATAAAATTCGACATGAATATGTTTTGTATATACATAAATCATTCTACGGAAGTTTTTTCCGGATCGGTCCATAATTGGTCATAGCTCCCATATAAGGTTCACATCCGAAAATTACTTAAACGAGCATAATTCATAGATAAATAAAGCTATCTGGATAAAATTCGACATGAATGTGTTTTGTGTGTATATGAATTACTCTACGAAATTTGTTCCGGATCGGTCCATAATCGGTCATAGCTCCCATATAAGGTCCACATCCGAAAATCACTCAAATGCGCATAATTCATTGATTAATAAAGCTATCAGGGTAGAACCCGAGGTGAATATGTTCTGTATATAGATATAAATCATTCAGTGAAATTTTTTCCGGATCAGTTCACAATTGGTACTAGCTCCCATATAAGGTCCACATCCTAAAATCGCTTAAACAAGCTTAATTCATTGATAAATAAAGCTATCGGGATAAAATTCGATATGAATATGTTTTGTGTGTAAATATTAATTATTTTACGATTTTTTTTTTTCGGATCGGTCCATAATTGGTCATAGCTCACATATAAGGTCCACATCCGAAAATCACTTAAATGCGCATATTTCATTGATAAATGAAGCTATCAGGGTAAAACTCGACGTGAATTTGTTTTGTATATGTAAATCATTCGTGAAAAATTTCCACATCGGTCCATAATTGGTTACATTCCATATAAGGAATTTTTTCAGCATCGGTCTATAACTAGCTCCCATATAAGGTTCACTTCTGAAAACCACATAATACCACATAATTTATTATTAAACTCGACATGAGTATGTTCTGTGTATAGATAAATCATTTTGAATTTTTTTTTTTCGAATTGGTACATTATTGGTCATAGTTCCCATATAAGTTATTGGCAGGATCGGAACATAATAGGTCGAAGAATAATCGGTCGATATCTGAAAATTACTTAATACAAATGTTTCTTGTCCTAATCAAAATTAGTTACATACATACATGCATAAATAAGTTACAAAATGATAAATAGTATCTTAATTACGGAAACAAAACATGTGCCGGGTTTTACAGTTCTCCATAAGGAAAATAAAGTACTTAAGTACTTAGTATGTACTTTAATACTTAAGTAAAATTTATTTCTTTAGTATAAACTATAAATTCGGCCCTATAACATATTTATTTTGGGTTTTAATAAAAAGTAGTTTGCAGGTGGAGGGTATTTAAGATTCGGCAGTGCCGAATATAGCAATCTAACTTGTTTTTTGATAATAAAGCATTTAAATTTATTTTTACCTTAATTCAGAAATATTTTAACAATTTATTGACAAAAAAGGATTTTCTAAAAGAAGGTAATATGGGGGTATATGGTTAATATGGGCCTATCCTTATAAACTTTGTAAAGGGATTTACGTCTACATTAAAGTTATTTATGTAGAATATCGCCGTAATATTAGTGTTTATAAGTGAATTTGAACCATCAAGTCCGTTTATGAAGGGGACTTTACCGATCATTACGAAAATCAGCAGTGTCATTAAAAATTATAAAAAACTTAGTTTTGCAGATTTTTGGTGTGATACAAGAACATTTAACATATTTATGAACTCAAAAGCCATATTCAGGGGTGCGATTGTATGGGGGCTATGCGAAATAATGGTCCGATTTTAACCATTTTCAATAGGATTCGTCCTTGGAAGAGTATGTGCCAAATTTCATCAAATTATCTTGCAAATTGCGACCTGTTGCGTGTGCATAATGTTTTTAATTACACTTAATTTGAAACGTATGTATGTAGTTAGATATATAGGTATATCGTGTGATATACTATATTGTTTTCCAAAACATGGATAAGATGGGACAAGAAGGGGTATGTGGATGAAAAAGAGACAAAATTCGTGCTTTTGGGAGAAAATACTAATTATTGTCTATACTCAAGCAAAAACATTTCCGATTAAGCTTTAAAGTGTCTAAAATATGTATTATGTAGCAAAGTTCCGTTTCGAAATAGGAGAAAAGGCGAAAAAAAGGAAAAATTTTTACTTCTATGTTATAGTCTGATTTTTTTTCGTTCTAAAATAAAAATATTTTAGACGATGAGTTTTTAGTTTCAGAGATATGTGTATTCGAAAGTCCACCCCTAGAGGGAAAAACAGGAAAAAGAAATTCAATCTAAACGGGGAAAAACGGCTAATTATGTGTTCCTTTGCTAATTTTTGTTTGTACTTATTTTTTATTAATATTTTTCCGTAATCGGTCAAAAAATTTGTTTTTCAAAAGTGTTTTTGCAAAACATCATTAAAGAAAAACGGCTAATTATGTGTTCCTTTGCTAATTTTTGTTTGTACTTATTTTTTATTAATATTTTTCCGTAATCGGTCAAAAAATTTGTTTTTCAAAAGTGTTTTTGCAAAACATCATTAAAGAGGGAAAGGTTCCTCTCTGACGTGATTTTCTTAATATATGTTTTACAACATCGATTTCTGAAATGATACAAAATATATTAAACAAAATACATAAATTTGAATAATTCAATGGAGAAAGAGGTATGGGTAGTATTTTTGTACTGTGTTGGCACCTATTTTATAAATATTCAATGAAATTTCTTTTATAGCTTTATAAGATCACAAAGAAATTGTAAGGAGTTTTTTCATAAGGAGACCTTCAGCATTTTTTGAAACATGATTAAGTTAGGGAAAAACTATCACTTTATGCTTTAAGACAAGAATTATTCTTTCTCCTGAGTTAAATATGTATATTATAGTTTTACCTAACTAGATAGTATTAGAATTATAATTTTGGAATTTTTTAGCTTTGTAAATTGAAAAAAAAAATTGTGAAGTAATCTCTAAGTGAGGAGTAAAATGAGTACAATTTTTTCATTTCGTAAATGCAATGTTATGTTATTTAAATCAATGAAATTTTTATACTTCTGAATGTTGAAAAATTTCGGAAATTGATCTATGGACATAAAGCATATTTTTGTGTTATGAAACCACTTAAAACCCCGGGCAACGCCGGGTACAAAAATCTAGTTATGAATAATTACGTTTGGATTATAGTGGTTCAGATAATCGTAATTATGGACAATTACGTTTACACGGTTTTGGAATAAGGATAAATGGAAAGTAGTATGAGTCGGATCAACAAGAATTCTTGGATCCGTTTTGAGGACAATCGCATACTTTGAAAATGGCAACTTAAGGATAAAAGTTTTAAAGCAATATTCTAAAATCGGGGTAGTATTTATGTTATTATTTTCATTTGAGCCACATTAAACTGAGCCAGTATACAGAATAGAAATTATAATATACCAATTTGGTTTCAAGATACCGCCGTGTAGGAAGTAGTATGGAAGAGAAATTTTCATTAGATGCTTCAAATCTAAATATTCCTCAAGAAGGTCTTTGTAAGTATATTTCGAATAGGCAGTGTTGAGTAGACAACCCTTAAGGTTTGGGACTCTTGATAAGAAACCATCTGGAAATTTGAAATTAATTTTCTATGCGATAAAGATAGTCTATCTAGATTAGACGGATTAGTTTTTAAACACTGATCGTTACTTAAGTTATTATTAGGATTTTTCTCTATTTCTCTGGCACGCGGAAAATTTTTATCAACGGAAACTCGACAAAAGTTAGAGAGTATGGTTTGGTTATTTGTGAAACTATTGGATACAGGACCGGACAGGATCCAACCAAATACAGTCTGTTGCGCTATTAATTAGCCGCACACATTGTGAATAACTCCAGATAGCATAACTGATGGTAAGAAGTCTGCACCAATTAAAATATCTACCTCGGTATGGTTTGGTTATTTGTGAAACTATTGGATACAGGACCGGACAGGATCCAACCAAATACAGTCTGTTGCGCTATTAATTAGCCGCACACATTGTGAATAACTCCAGATAGCATAACTGATGGTAAGAAGTCTGCACCAATTAAAATATCTACCTCGGAACTTTTGTTGAATTTCGGATCTGCCAACTGTATAGAAGAAAGATTGGAAAATTGTGAACGATCAAGAGTTTTGGATGGAAGATTTCCGGATAGCTGTGAAACCACTAAAGCCGTAATTGATAACTGTATATTAGGATCAATAATGGAATTCAGTACGAATGAACACTGACTATGAACAGTAGCAGACTTTGTTTGATTCAGGCCGGAAATATTAGCGTTAGTGCGTATAGAAGGCAATCTTAAGAGATGAAAAATCTTTTAAGAAATAAATGAGCCTTCTGACCCAGAATCAATTAATGCTCTGACTTGGAACTTTTTGTCTTGTGTCGGATTTCAAACATTGCTGTTCCTAGTAGAACATCATTGCAATTTGTGGAAAAACAAGATTGAACCATGTCAGCTCTAGAACTATTAATGGACTGTATTGTAATGGAATGAGAATGAGTGACATATGGTTCGACATTTGGATCTAAATTGGAACTTGTACCAGGGGCAGATAGGTCTGTGAAAATTTCAGAATTTCTATGGAGTAAAGTGTTGTGCCTTTTGTTGCATCGGAAACAATTAATAGGATTACTGCAATTCCGTACTGAATGCGTCTTGGAGAAACAATTAATGCACAAACTTAACTTCTTGATCTCATCAAAGTGCTGGGAGTAATCCATTTGCAAAAATGTTGGACATTTGCATATCGGATGAAATTCGTTGGGACACAACTGACATTTCGGCCCTGAAGTACGGTAAGAACTGTTGGAAACGTTAGAGGAAATATTTGGCATTTTTGGTTTGGATTCTGACGGCATTGAAGTAGTGGAACGGATTTCGGAAACTGATTCCAAAGTTCGGTAACGATTTGTTAAGAACTCATCGAAATCCGACCATTTTGGAATCGTGGCCTTGTCTTTTATGCCTTGCTCCCATAGGGTAAGAGTGGAATCTGGGAGCTTATTAGAACAAAGGAACACGAAAATTGGACCCCAACTGTCTGTGTCTTTATTATGAAGCCTTAAAATGGAAATACAAGCGTTAATGTCCCGTTGCAAATGTTGTATGGAAGTTGCAGACTCAGAGGACATATTAGGGAGATTGAAAAGTACTTTGAGTTGGGCATTGACTTGGACCCTTCGATTTTCATAACGATTAGTAAGAATTGACCAAGCTATATCAAACCCTTGATTGGTCAAAGGACTTTTCTGGACAATCTCCTTAGCTTCTCCATTAGTTTTCTGGATTAAATGGAACAGTTTCTTCACCGGACTTAGCGTAGAATTTTGGACGTACATGGCCGTAAAGAGATCGCGGAATGTTGGCCATGTCCCATAGTCACCATGGAACACATCAATTTCAAATGGAGGTAGATGAAAGTTATGCAATTTGTTAGAAATGGAAGATTGACTTTGAACTACTAGTGGAAAATGTGGAGAAATTGTATTTGTTTTAGGTTGAGATTGGACCTGAAGAGTATCGGACAATTCGGATAATTTTGTAAGAATATTACAATAGGATATATATGAATTTTTATATTTTTCCTTAAACACTTCTGAAGCATCAGATTCGTCATTGTCGCTATCTTCTTCATTATCCTTATCGAACAAAAACTTATCATATACTGACTTAATTCGATTCCAATTGGACTTCAATTCATCTTTGTGCACCGCAAGTGCATGAATTGAATTCATGGGATATCTATTTTTATTACAGTCAGCCTCAAATTCAATGATACTGTCGGCAAGGCGAATGAAATGATCCAGAGACATATTGACAATTATTGTGGGAAAAAGAAAAAAAAGAATTAGGAAAATTGAATTCTGGACTCAAGGAAATAGTTTATGTCACGGACTTTGAACAAAATCTCGGAAAAATAGAGAATTTATTAAGAATAAATTATTTTTTAATAACAAGTAAGAAAGTTTACGATTTGAACAAATTATATTTTATGAACAATTTATAGTTTTAAAGCACTGGATGTATTGGTAAATAACAACAACAATGTATTGTAACTTTTTACAAATAATAGTCGATTAACCCTTTGGAGCACCGGAAAATTTTAAGAAATATAAATAATGTTATATAATATAACACCATGCGACAACAATTATTGGACTTGAACGGGACCATATACATATGAAACCTTATGTCATATATAGTAGAACTGCGTTTTTAGTTTTTCATTTTGTGATCTTTTCTCCTTTTTAAAGGACTTCAAAGTTTTAAGGATATACAAATTTCAAAAAAATTATTTAAATAGTTCCGCTCATTAATTTTTCTTTATAAGATTTTTTCTTTATCTATCTTTAACTATTTCTGGAAAAACATTTTCCAGAAATAGATACAATTTATTATTATTACTTTTCAGGACGAAAAGTTGTAAAAAGTGTCCTTTGAAAAATGTATCCTTTTATATCCTTGAGAATTTCCAATATATTTTTCTTTAAAAAATATATGTTGAAACCATGCAAATACTTTAACACAAAAAAAATATATTATTAAGTTCATTAAAAATAATATATATAAGTATTATTTATATATATATATATATATATATATATATATATATATATATATATATATATATATATATATATATATATATATATATATATATATATATATATATATATATATATATATATATATATATATATATATATATATATATATATATATGTAGGTTTTCCATCTCCATATATACGAATAAAATGCGACACATGGTGTTTTTTTTTAACGATAAATCATTCTGTGAAATTTTGTTCGGATTGGCCAATAATTGGCCATATCTCCATAAACGGTATATATGATTTCAAAATGATAGCACCCTCATTACGGAAGCACAATTTAAACTTTCACAATTATTAAATACGTATGTAGTAATATTTATAAGGGTTTTCATAAAAAGTAGCTTACAGGTGGAGGATATTTAAGATTCGGCATAGCCGAATATAGCTCTCTGGCTTGTTTTAAATTAGGATCAATGCATAATTGGTCTTAGTTCTCATATAAGGCCCATTTCCATAAGTCACTTTTTCCAATATATTTCATTCAATTATAAATATATACGAATAAGATCCGACACAGTGGCCAATCCGGATTGGCCAATAATTGGCCATATCTCCATAAAAGGTATATATATTAGGGTAGGTCGAAAATAGGCTTTTCTCTCGGATCAACTTCTAAAAGTGAAATTATGTTGTATTTTATCGTCAAATGGAAGACTAAAATATTATTCAATTATTTTGAGGGTAAGAGCCCGCGCATCGCCGCCAAAGTTTGTAAATGCGTTTATATGGGAAAAATTGCACTTTTTGGAGTTTTTTCACAAAATGAGGCTTTAAGTATTAATTATTGCACCATTTTATAGCAAAACCGTAATGTCTACAAAACTGTCTTTCCAAAAAGATGGAAAAACTCAAAATTGGTTAAAAAAGTTTTGAGTTATTAAAATTTCCCCCGAGAATTTTGTGATTCTGAAGACATATAAAAGTAAATATAAGAAAATTTTTGTTAGTTTTGAAAAATTTTACAAAAAAATATTATGTTTATCTTTATAAGGTTCATAAATGTGCTAGTACGAATTTTTGTTCAAATTGGATAACGCTTACTCGGTTTAGTCTGTGGTCAAAAAAGGGCCATTATTTATCAGCATCTCCAAAACTCCATTTTCAAACTTTAAAAAATTTTGTTAAATGGATTATTAAAAATTAAAGTTTTCTATACTGGATATTATAAAGGATATATATGAGAATTAAACACAGAAAGAATGAGCTTAATACCTCTTATAGTTTTACCGAACCTGCGATGTGAATTTGAAGGATTTCGGGAAAAAGGCAATTTTTGCCAATAATTAAGTAAAAAAATACAGCAATTAAGATTACAAAAATATTAGATAGTACTTTTTGGAGATCGTATATAGTAAATCTGCGTTCTCAGTTTTTAATTTTCTGATCCTTTCTTCTTTTTAAAGGACTTCAAAGTTTCAAGGATGTTTTTTATAAATTTAAAAAATTAAATAAATATTTTTATAAATGTTTGTCAATATGTGTATCAAATAAAAAAAGACAATCATTGGAAATGAAACAACAGAGTTACTTAAATTTTATTCTTTCATATTTTAGTATAATTCTAACAAATTCCCAATTAGTACAAGCAGGAACAATTATTATAAAAAAATTAAATTTATATAATAAAAAAATATTTAAGCTATACTAAATACTAAATAAAGATATATTTATTTATTTAGTTCGCCAATGAAATTACAATTTCTTACAGGCTAGCATGTTTTATACATCACAATTAAGTTTTATATATTCTATTATTATAAATTAAATAATATAACTAGAAATCCAAATTTAGCTATTGGTTTA
>NW_023994075.1:0-39195 GCF_015586225.1 Lucilia sericata | reverse complement strand
TTCGAGATAACTTTCTGTTAACTCTCCAGGGCAAGGCTGTGGATTTATAAAATGTTGGATTTTTAGCTGATAATGCAAAGATTGGGTATAAGGTGGTGCGCGATGTACCATCGGATACTTGTTTCTGATGGATGAGAGAGATTCTGAGTTGTATCTGTGGAGATGTCGGAATAACTGATAGTGTTACGTTTGAAGTCGCGGCGAAGTTGGTTGACACGTTGGCGAAGTTGTTTCCCATCAAACATGCTGACATGAAATAAGTCAGACTAATAAAATATAGATCTGTGTTTTTGAACCACCAATTACGTCCCTAGTAATATTATAATATTTACATGGATTTTCCAAACGTCATCGAAAGAGATACATGTTTTTATAGTTCATCGTTAACCAACTATATGACATGTGTGAAACACGTTCTCTGTCTCACACATGCCATATCAAATATATATGTAGATCGTGCAGTTGACCATGAGTACGTGCTTTTTAATTATTTTATAGTATTTGATTTCAAACTATAGTAAAAATGCATTCAAACGAATGTATCTAAATACAGAAAGTCATTCATACTTTATTGAAATTACGCAATATTTAATTAAAGGGGTTACGGGATTTGGCGGGTTCCTTTTTGTAATTTAACTTAGTATGTAGTAAATATTGGCAATTAAAATGCAAGTAAGGAATTATAGCAGGTTTGACATGGGGACTGGGGGAAAATATTGACCGATCCTCATAAAATTTGGTGGATGGATTTGAGTTTACATAAACAGTATTTAAGCGGCAATAGTCTTTTTAAACGAATTCTGGTAACTAATGACATTTTCTCAAGAGGGCTTTGTATGGGTCAAGAGAGGACCGATCATTACAAAATTAGGCAGGGTTATTAGGGCTTTGTTTTGCCGCTTTTGTCCAAGATATGATCAAAAGCCCTATTCGAGTGATTGATTTGTATAGGGCTAGGCGAAATACTCTACCGATTTTAACTTTTCAATAGGCTTCGTCCCTAGTACAATAGGAGATCAAATAGACTCAGAAAATGATTGAACACAAATTCAATATACCCTCCCAATGTATACAGAGGGAAAAAATATACACGCCTGGTACCAAATTGATACCAAATTTTTCTATAGCATCCGTTGTCAAGTATATACATACATACGTCTTTAAAGACGAAGAAAGACATTCAAAATTTTTAGTTACCAACAAAATATAAGTTTTATTGTTATTGCAATCAGAAAATTCATAATGTTTTTATTTACTTATACAATATAACAATAAAATAAAAATTAAAAAACATTTTTTTTCACGTACATACTTTTTTTGTATTGAGAAAGATTTTATATATAGTTCTTATTTTAAAAATAATTGGATCTAAAAAAGATGTTAAAATTCCTAAGTGACATTTTAAAATGTTTTGTTTTTATTTCAAAATTTGCAAAACATCTTTTGTCCGGGCATATGACACCTGCGACATTTGCATGTTTTTCAAAAAACATGTGACTTCAAAAGTTAATTTTGTCATATTTTTTAAAAATACTAAAATCAGCAAAATTAATGTTTATATTTAATGAAAAAAGAATGGCATGAAAATAATAATATATGAAGTCTAGAATTCTAAATTTCCATTAAATGTCTCCCCGGATTTGTAATCAGAATAGCATTATTATACAATAACAAATGTTTCAGTTACGATGTCTGTAACTTGTATCTACAATTTCCATAGAATGTTATTTGCAAACGATCACGATAAACATAAAATTCCAATCGCTAGTAAATATTAATTGTAAATTAACTTTTCTAATTAACATTAAAGGAAAATTTATTTTTTTATATTTAATTCTGATTTTTCTATTTAATAGAAAATAACAACAAAAAAACTTACAATAATCCAATTAACATTCATTCATTTGTTTATTTATTTGTATTTACATAATTTGTTGCGTTTCTATTAAACTGAATTAATTCGTAGAAAACTATCTGTGAAGTAAAAGATTCCTATGCATGTATTTTTTTAATTATTCATAAAAATTTTAAATGAATTTACTCAAGTTGTTACTATTAAGTCAATTTGCACTATTTTAAATAATGGCTTGCGTGCAAAAATCACGTATTCATATTGGAAATTTTAAGTAAAATTTATATTTTTCTCAATGGATAGAAAATTATAGGTAATTCATAAGTTTTAAAATTTATTTTATTTTCAACATGTTGTATTTTTATACCCTACACCACTATAGTGGTTAGGGTATTCTGCGTTTATGCTGATGTTTATAATGCTTGGAAATATGTATGTATTCGTCTTAATAAATTTCTATATCGTCAAATGACTTGGGATAGGTAATAACATACCAGCAGTTCGACAAAGAGTCAATGCACACATAAAAGACGGTCATTTCCTAAGAATTTTCCAATCAGTGTTAGTCAGGAATGTTATTTCCGGGATAACATCACTTCCAAGATACTTGGATCTAACTTCGACAAATGCCTGGCAGTGACAAAGAAAGTGCTCCAGAGTTTCACTGTCCTCTCCGCATGCTCTACCTTCGTCTGAATCCGCACGTCCAATTTTGCATAGATGTGCTCGTAACCCTGTGTGTCCACTCAGAATACGTACCATCATACTAACTTCAGACTTGCTCATTTTGAGGATATTTCTCGTCTTGTTCTCATCAGGGTCACCCCATAGGATCTTTATGGTTCTACCCACCGTTCCTTATTCCAAGAGGCCTTATGGGATTCTCTCATCCATATTTTTAATTCAGCTTTTGTTGCGTCGAATGGTTTTGCGTTCGTCAGGTTAACTAGCTCGAGTTCCCTTCCCTTTAAAGCTATTACATTCGCCCTTTCGTTGCCGACTACTCCCGAGTGATCTGGTACCCATATGATGTAAACCTTACCTCTGGGAGAGTATACAGTTAAAGCTTTCTTACAATCCAATACGGTCTTAGATTTAATTCTATCGCCTGATATCGCCCTAATTGCCTTCTGGCTGTCGGTGAATATATTAAGGGCCGTGGGCGCCATATTTATTCTAATCCAATCTACACATTCCGTTATTGATCGGACTTCTGCCTGGAAGCTTGTGTTATGATTAGGTAAACGGTGGTATATTTCTGTTTCTGGGTCTTCAATATAGAACCCCAGGCCCACGGATTCCTACTGGTATTTGCTCTAGTTTTCTATCTGATATTCAATCTGGGATCAGCGTTTCAAAGTTTCCGACATATTTTGTGTCTGGTATGCTATCAGGCACGTCCGATGATTGTGTCCAGTATGCATTGATGACGTTTTCTATAACCGAGTTTGGCCAGTTCGCCTAAGTAAAGAGACGTTCGGCTGTAAGCGCCACCTCATATCTTAAATATATTTCAATGGGTGGAATATCTAGCAACGTTTCCAGAGCTTTGGTTGAAGTAGTACACATGGCACCACTTATACCCAAGTAGCATGTACGCTGAACTCCCTGTAGTAGTTTGATATTATACTTTTTGTCCAAAGCAGTCCACCAGATTATTGAAGCATAAGCTAGAATTCTACAATATTAAATTTAACAAAAAAATAAAAATTGGCAGCATAGCTACAGTGGGCGTGGCACCTCCCATATAAAGAAAATCTTAAATTAATATATCTGAGAAAATATAACAGCTAGAGTCCTCATTATTTTTGGATGCACTTTAGTATCAACATGAATGTTTAGGATAAAAATTGGCGGACTAGCAATAGAGGGTGTTGCACCTCTCATATGAATTAAATATTAAAATTCGTTTATCTGGGAAGCTGTTGGAGATATAATCTTAAAATGTTGCACAAGGACCTTTAACATCCATGTGAATATTTAGGAGAATAATGATCGGACTTTCATAAAGTAGTCTTTGTACCTCCCATATGAATTGAATATAAAAATTCGTAGAGCTGAGAAACTATTAGAGTTAAAATTTCAAAGTTTTGCACGAACTACTTTGACATTCATGTGAACATTTGGGTAATAAATTGGCGGACTAGATTTTAGGCGCGTGGTACCTCCTATATAAATAAAAAATTCGTTTATCTAGGTAATAATTGGAGCTAGAATTTTGTAGGAAGAACATCCATTTGAACATTTCAGATAAAATGGGCGGACTTTTATTAGAGAGGTTTGGCACCTACCATATAAATTAAGTACAAAAATTCGTGTATCTGGCAAATTATAAGAACTAGAATCCTCAATTGTGCACTAAGAACTCTGACATCCATGTGAATATTTGGGTAATAAATTGGTGGACTTTCAATATTGGTATTGGCACCTTCCATATGAATAAAATACAAAAATTCGTATATCTGGCAAACTGTTACAACTAGAATCTTCAAAAATCGTAAAGTAGGGTTTTTATTTATATTGACTTTGGACTTTAAAATTTCTAACAACTTCTGGAAGAAGATTAATTTAAAAGTCAAGTCAACTGCATGATGTATTGGTCGAATGAGCTTCATTATATTTTGTTATTGTCAATTATTGCATTTAAATAAAATCTATTAAAAAAACAAAAATTTATTTTCAATATAAATAATTCACAATAGTCATGAGTCCTTATCAGCACATTTTGTTTGAATTCAGTTGTGAACAGGTAGTACCTACTAGGTACCAATATGTTCAGTGGGTCGGTAGATCTAAATTCGATTGAAATAAATTTGTTTATCACAACGAATCTATTTTCTCTATGTATTTACATAGAAATTTATCATAATATTGATATAAATGTGAGATTCAGTGATTTTCGGAAGAGGTCTTCCATCAGGATTACGATTAATAATAAAGACCAAGAAAAGAGTCTGAGAAAATGATCACTTTTTTCAAAATTGACACCGAGGTCCCAAATCTTTGGGGGCCTATAAATAAAAAAGTGCATGACTTTGGGCAAAACTGGAAGACACGGGTCTTCTTATTTTTAGTCTTTTATCATATAGTGGTGACCGTATGTACTTGTTTTAAAATACCAAATGAACTTAAATTGCTTAAGATTACTTATTAAACAAGATAATTACGATCAGAGTCCATTCAGTTTTTATAAGTTTTTATAATATAGTTGCAATTAAATATTTAATTAAATAATATAAATTCAACAATAATATCCCCTTTATAGTATAAAAACATATTAAAATTTTGGGGATCACAATTGTAAGTTAATCATCATCAAGGTGATTAAAAAATGTAAATCCCCTGGAAGCTGAATATCAAAATATTTTCTTTGACTTTTGAAATGCCAAGAACACAAAAAAAATACCGTTATAATTACTTGAATATAAACTGGGTTTTTCTTAACCCAAAAAAAAAATAAAACAATATTGTATAATTATTATGAGTACAAAAATGTGCATACAATTTCTCGTGACTTGCATGCAAAACTCTGGTGGTTTTTGATTTCGTTTCAAAAATAAATTCTAAAATTAATTTTGGTTTTGAAAATACATTACGTATTTTTAAACAAACCACAAAAAAATTAAGTTTATAAAAAAAAAAAACAAAAACAATTATTTAATTAAGAATCGTTATTGGGGAGAACCCCACTACAAGTTTTTTTTTCTAGTTTACGTTTTAAGTAAAAAAATGGAATATTTCTTATTATATTAAACAATAAAATAAATAAAAAATTCATTAAAATAAAAACCACTTTTTATAGTAGTTCATTCATTTCATTCTATGCCAACTGATTAGTGATCATTCTGATCATGGATAAATAGAATGATTAAATTGCTATTGTTTACGTTTTAAGTCTGGCCTGGTGCTAATAAATATTTAAAGATTTAATGCGTTTCTCTTAAACTAAATTTAGCCTTAATACAATGGAAATTGTTAAATAACAATAAAAATTCATAAGTACTCGCACCCGTTCGTATGTTAGTGTGAATTGCGTTTCGACATCAAATCAAATCAATAAGTTCAATCGTGCTTATGCTCTCTTCACTCATCGTCATAATAAAAATTTACGCTTGATTTTTTATTGAACCGCAAAATTTGTATATATTTCATAAATAATCAAATAATTTAAACAAAAAACAATAATAACGTCTTAAAAAATAATCTCCGTAATAACAATTAATATTGAACTTTGATTTGTATCTATTCGAATGGAAAATACAAAATTTTCATCTTTAAAAATTTTTAAATATTTTGAAAGATTTCAGAAACGAAAATGTCTGATTTGCTATATCACTACATATTTATCTCGGTTAGTAATTTAGTTAGGTTAGTTTGAGAGAAGGATGTATGATACTTCAAATCCTTTTAAAAGTGTGTTAAGAATCTTAGCTCCTTAAATCTCAGTTCTTTAAGTGTTCGTGATTAATGTTATATATGGAATAACATCGTTAACAATATATTTAGATCTAATTTTGACGAATGGCTGACAATGACATAGAAAGTTTCATTGTGCTCTCCGTATGCTCTATATTCGTCTTATTCCTCTCGTCCAATTTTATATAGTTGTGCCAGTAATCTTATTTTTCCACTCAGATTTCGATCATTCTGAGGAATCTTCTTGAACTCTTTTCGTTAGAGACCTCATGGGTTCCACCTACATTTTCATTATTGCAAGTGCCCGAAGAATAGCTTTCTCTCTAGGATTAGTGTCTCAAAGTTCCCGATAAATTCTTTGTCTGGTTGCTATCGGGCATGTCTGATGCTTGTGTACTAAAACATTCCACGGGGCTTTCTTGGTTCTACTAAGTACACAAATAATTTGGTTCTTTCCCCTTATAGCAGACAGGCCTACGTTCATTTTCAGAGGCTATTGATTGTGTTTACCCAGAGTAAAGTGCCATCCTATAGTTTATTTTTCCTGCTCGTTATATCGTACATCTCGCAGCTTATTCCTTATCATGTTCTTGATCCAGACATAGAGCGCCAACATTCAAATGGTCTAGAGTATCAGTCTGTACTTTACTAAAGGCGCTGATCTACCCATGTTCTCCGGAGTTATTATGTGCAACTAATTTGCAACCCAACAAGCTACTCAAGTAGCAATTTCAAAACGTTTGAGAGCGGCAGGATCACACGGAACCATTCATTCGTTACCATACGAATAGAAGACGATAGACCTGCAAAGACAATTCTGCATTACCGAAATGCTGCTTCAACACTATAAACACCATAACTTGCGATAAAATTGAATCTATTATGATAATTCGAAGCGTAAAAGATCGTATATGAAACACCAACCAACCGAATCTACACCAAATCAAATAATTATGGTGCTATGGCAATGCTTTATATGTGATGGGACTAGGGTGATCGATTATTCGACATTTTCCAAAAACCGGTTTTCGAATAGTTCGAATAGTTGACATTTAAAAAAAACCGGTTGATATTTTTCAAATTCAGAAAAAACCGGTTAACCGGTTTTTCATTATAAATAAAAAAATATATTTTAATTTGAAAAACTTAATGTTTATGTTTAAATTTGATTAATAAACATGGCCCGAAATGATTTTTACTTGTTTAGAAGATTATAACTTTAGATCTAGTCGTCTGATTTACATTATTTCTTTAATATAAAAAAATTAGGAAAAAAGTGGGACACTTCTGTTAAGCAGAAGGTACTATGTAATCCTAGCTTATTTTAAAAGCCCTGTTTAGGAAATTTGCATAGGCATTCCAACACTTCCATAAAATTTCAGCCGTAAATTAATTATGGTAATTGGAATATAATCTTAAGATTGATAAAATTTTATCAAACAGTTATCAATTTTACAAATACATTTTTTTAATTAATTAGGAAAATCAAAAAAGTTTAACCAAAGGAGTTGTAGAAAAATATACGCTAGTTCCTGGACTCGGATATTTTTAAAATTTAGACGGGCTGTATTATTATTTACTTAAAAATTTCATTTAAATAATCTTTGAATACAAAGCAAATAAAAGTATTCGAAACCGGTTTTTAAAAAGTGAAAAAACCGGGATATTCGATATTCGAAAAATCAACATTAAGAAAAACCCGACACTGGTAAAGCAGAAAAAACCGGTTTTAAAACCGGTTGAAAAATCGTGTCGATCACCCTAGATGGGACTAAAAGGGACCTATGGGAACATGTGGCGTATACAAGTGATGAGCTTGAAGCGAGCAATGACCGAAAAACGTCTATGACATGTTGAAATTCTTTTTAAAGACTAATTTCAATTCCAGACAGAAAACCCGAACCAATGATTGGTATCGCCACGATTGGCCTGTTTCATGGTGGTCTTTTCACCCAAAGGGCGAATGACCACCAACACCCCTTGTGTTTCTTACACGCAGGTGGCAATTTGTGTGCATGCCTGTGCCGGTCCATGTACAATCACTTTACTCAAGTACTCGATCTATCTAATCTCTGACCATTGCTGCCCCATTGCTTAACTTCCGAGATGCAAAAACATCACTTCCGTATACAACCACGCAGATGGGATGGCCTCTGTTGAGTCGGCACTGAACATACCTGAACAAGGAAGGAATATTCAATGGTATCATATGTTTAAGATACCTTTCATCCATCGAATGGTGCACACTTATCATTCATCCGACACACTCATAAGAGAACAACATTCGACAGACTCACTCTAGATGTACGAGCGGATGAGATTCGTATACCCCTACATTCATCCTGTATCATATACACTTAACACCGACTTATTGCCAACACATAGTCTCACAGTCCGTTGTCATTCGGCAAGAGCACCTAACTTATCCCGAATTATAGATTTCACCGTTTCGCAGTCCTTTAACCGCCACTTTCTCTTCCCGCGAATTAGGGTTTAAACCACAGCCACTATGTGGATCCCAAAGGAACCTTAACCAACTGACCAGCCAGGACAAAGTCCTAAATGGCAACTGGCCACCCGTAGTAACAGATTATGTGGTTCTCTGGTTCGCACCCCATGTCAAATTATTCCAAGGAATTACCGAGGAATGAATAAATTGTAATTGGCATATATATTTTTTTTAAATATATTCTAATTTCTTTCACTATATAATCAAAATATGCAAAGTCATTATAGAAAAAGTCTCAGACAAAATCTAAAACCACTCAAAAGATAACGGATTTCTCCAAAGCTAATTAAGATTCAAATTAAGAATCAATCAAGGTAATCAGATCTAAAACATTAAATATAAAGTTCAAAATAAAAAAAAATCCTAAAATTGTCTCTAAACATGACTAAACAAGATTTTAAACAATAATATATATGAATATTTAATTAACAGCATGTGAGTTGAGTATTCCCCCAGCATGGTACCAAAGTCCCCATATTTTTGTTCAAACATTAAAACTTGATTTTTTCAGTATTTCATAACAAATAAAATGTCAGCGGAAGAATTTAATAATTTCAATACAAAAAAAAAAAAAACGACAATGTTACTGACCTATCTCAGTCAATAGACAGACAGATACACTGAGTCAGTCCATTCGTTTAACATGCAAATAAAACTACCCATTAATTTAAAAATATACTAAAAGATAATAAACTATAACTAAAAGCGGCATGTCAACATGACGTGTCATTTATAAAAGAAAACTGAACTTTAGACAATGATTATTTAAATATCTAGTAGCTATATATGTTTACGTATACTATATAGTATAGCTATAGCTGGTATTAAAGTCTAAATATAGTTTTGTGTTTTTTTTATAAGTAGGTACTACAGGTGCTTTAGAATTGTTTAATATGACACATTATTGTTTAAAAAAAAACCCAACCCAAAATATTCACACTTGTAATGAATGCAATTTATTGAATTTAATATTTTATAACAAATATTGTCACTACATGAAATGGATTACATTTGATGATTTATTTTTTCCAAATTAAAATTAATTACCATGAACTTTTTTTGTTATAATGGACTTTTTTGCGTTAATCATTAAAGGGAAAAAGCAACTTATTCGGAACATGTACTCTTTTGCTGAAATTTTATAATTCAACTTTATGCAGATAAGAGATCATGTAAACAAATAAACCCATTTTGTATTTAAATATTAAATTAAATAAATAAAATTAAATTATTAAAACACATACATGTTTGTACTTCTTAAGAACGAAAAAAAAAATAATAAAAACATTCTTATCACTCGCAAAATAAAAGTAAAAAACAAAAAGTACATACGCCTCTAAAATCCAGCATTATAGCACGCGACATCGCAGTATTTTCAAGGAATTTCCCTTGTTATGCCCTACTTTTTAAAATGAGTCATATAGAAATGTGGCATATTTTTGTAGCTTTTACAAAAATAAATGGAAAATATTAATACACATTTTTCAAAAAATGCATATTCAATGAAATTTTTTTTAAAAATTTTCATTTCATTATTTAAAGAAAATTTTCGATTTCGAGAAAAAATGTAATAAATTTCCTCTTTGATTGGTTAACGTGGTAGTTTTCTACGCACAAAACTGCCAAGAAAAGTCGAAGGCTCCGTTTTGGCAAGATTAATATTTTTATGGTATTAGATATATGTAGCGTGGAACCTGTCAAATATCTCAATATTGTAGTCCCAGATAATCCACAAGGTTCGATATAAAGCATTAGAAAGAAATCAATACTTGTTGACAGCTATGGCCGGGCCAAAGAACCAACACTTTTTGTAACCCCTTTCTTTAAATTATCCAATTTTTTTTACCCTTTTTGAACAAATTTTGATTATAAATTCTATAGAAAGTCCATATTCTAAAACTAAAATTTTGATCCATGAGTTTTGATTGGAAAATAATACTGGTTTTTTATAACACATGGAATTATTGCTTATAGATCATACAATAAATACATACATATTCTGGGTGCTCGACAATCTTGTAACGCAGTTGTTGTTGTTGCTGGGATTGAAAGCCCTTAGCCGACTAAAATAGTCTTTCCCTTTGTTGGCTCGATAATAGTTTGAAATTGAGCAAAGTTCTTATCCCAAAATATTTTTAGTTGAACATGGACCAGTTGATCGTTTGGTATTGAATACGGGCCGGAATCGTTATCATATCTCCTATATAAATTAACAGATTTTAATGAACAAAATTCTAGTAAGCATGTCTGATATAATGATTAAAAATTTGGATATGAATTGTAAACGGACTGATATACCTTACTCTAGAAGGGAAGTAACGCTGAGCCGTTCAGTCGCGGATAAGGTGGATGACAGTATCATTGTTTTTATTGTAACTGTGAGAAATTTCGTTGAAGGACTCTACCCGAGTGGAATGAATGCATAGAAGTAATTGAAGCTTTAGAAGTAATTAAAGCTTAAACAAATTCCAGTTACTTCTAATTGTCTAGTTCCCCCTCCGCTCCGGGACATGTATCCTTGATGACAGACCCTATCTTGGTGTATTGCAATCCCGGGTTAGGGAGGTGCTACCAGTACCTCTAGTCTGCCGGGACTATAAACTGGTGATGATCAAATGTATTCTCGGCCTTTTCTTGGAATGATTTGACATGGGGTCAAATCAGAACACCACATAATCTGGTACTACGGTTGCTTTGTTAGAAGATTGATACACGGTGAAATATAAATTTTCGGGATAAGTTTCTGTTACCGCAGGGACACCCCCGGGACATGTTTCCATGATGTATGACCCGCATATTGGAGTATTGCAATCCCAGGGTAAAGAGGTGCTACCAGTACCTCTAGTCTGCTGGGACTATAAACTGGTGATGTCACTTCACTCCTCGGCTAGTCCTTGTTATGATTCGTCATGGGGTCTAACCAGAGAACCACATAATCTGGTACTGCGGGTGGTCTGTTGCAAGCAGGACTTTGTCCTGGCTGGTCAGTTGGCTCAGGTTCCTTCGAGATTTACGTAGTGGCTGTGATTAAAACAGCCCTGCCAAATTCGCAGGGCAAGGCTGTGGATTAAAAAAATTTTGGATTTGAGCTGGTAATGCAAAGATTGGCTATACGTTGGTGTACGGTATACCATCAGATACTTGTTTCTGACGGATGGAGTGACGGTTAAAGTGGCGGAGAAGTTTAATGAGACGTATAGGAGTCGTTTATACCTTTATCTTTAATTTAGCGGTGATTTTCCTTCATATTTGAATGTGCTGGAGTTTACTCTGAACATGCTCAACTTGGCCACCGAAATAAGTTTGGCTAATTAAATGAAGATGTGTGTTTCCGAAACACAAATTCGTCCCTAGGTGCTGTTTCAGAAACAACAGAAGCCATCTCAGTTGTGTGGTTGCGCGACTTTAAGAGGTCCAGGAATGCACTAGGGTGAGTCTTTAGATGATGAGAATGTTTGTATTGTTCATAGCATCAATAGGGTGTTTTCACCTGATGTTGGATCCGCCCCTTCTATCAATTCTAACCAGTGATTGCCTTTTCCTTTGTCGGGGTTAGATAGAGCTTGCTTCATGACACCTATCATTCCCCAACGGGGCTACTATGGCAAGAGATTAGATAGCTCGAGTACTTGAGCAAAATGCATGTGCGAAAATTGCCACCTGCGTAAGATACACAGTGGGGCGGTGGTAGGATATAAATACTATGATACCGTTATTGGTCGGAGGTATAATGCTTTATAAATATTGTTTTAACTTCAACGGATGATATCTCAGCAACTACATCAGACTTTTAAACAATTCAAAAAGTATTTTTAAACTTGGAATATTCATATATAGTTATAATATATAGTTTTGTACATTTATTGTGTATCAAGCTTTAGGTGATGATATCTCCAAGAAGAAAGAAGATATATGAACAATTTTCTATTTTAGGAAAAATGTTAACTTTCCAAAGGATTCTTAATTTGGATTATTTCTATAAAATAGCATAACCACCAGTCGACTTAATCAACCCCAACTGATAATTATTTGCTTTGCGACAATTGTTTGTTTTTGTTTTTTTTTCGTATTATTTGCCATTCGACTGTCGTCTACACGTAAGATGCCGGGCGTAAATTACAAAATAATGCAGTGCAAATATTCACTTCTCAATAAAACTTAAGCAAGTTGTTTTTAATGAAATGGGCACGAACTTAATGACAAGTGATTTTATAGTTTAAAACATGTATGAAACGGTTATTACCAGAAAATTTGTTGCACTTTTAAAACGTGATTTGAACACGCTACACACGATAGTGTTAGAATTTCAAATGATTATTGATTTTGATTAATTCTTTTGACAATTCATTGATTCCTTTTAAATTGAGAATTGTAGTAAGTAATAGAATAGAATATGAATTGTGGAAAATTTCCAAGTGGAAAAACAAACATTGAGAATTAATTGTTATTTGTTTTTATTAAATTGAATTAATTCTATTGGACTAATTGGTTTTGTTTTACTTCGCTCTATGTCATTATTATTTATGTGTATTAAATATTTACTAATAAAGTTAATTAACTAAAATAAAAACAACATAAAACGTTTATTTAGCTTTGGAAAATTTTGGAAATTTCATTTTAGATAAAGAAAGATCATATACTTTGGTGGCGGCTAAATGACTCAAGTGTAGTGTACTTGTATTTATGTAGGGATTCAGTTGATTATTGATTTATTGGATTATTTGAGCAGAACAAATTATTATTATTATTAATTAATTGTTAATTCGTTTATAAAGTTCAAAATACATATTTTATTTGGACGATTTTTAAATGTTCGTGACATCATAGTTAATGTAATTTAATGAAAAGTTTTAATTGTTTACGTTTTATTTAATTATTGAATCTGCCTCTATTTTTACAGGCCTCACAATAAGTAATTAAATCTTATAACTACAATAATTGTTTATCTCCTTTTTGAGAATCACATTGGCAAATTGTCCTTAAATCAAATTAGGGGGAAGTCAGCTTTGCGTAGCCTTGATCGATGTTGAGTTGCGGTGAGTGACCTAGCAAGCGGGTGGGAGTGTAATTTTGTCAAATATACTTCACCCATTTTATTAAATTCTTCCTTCACCAGTGGTACATATACATAAGTCTCTGTGGACGTTCTCATTTCTTATATACCATGGAGCTCCCGTCTATCCAGATGAATACCAAGGTATGTAACGTGATCAGACTGTGGGATGTTCACATTGTTTAATGTCAAAGAAGGGCAGTTACCTCTTCTAAGTGAAAACGTTATGTGTTTACTTTTGAGTTCATTTACTTGAATTCTCCAATTTTTCAACCACGTCTCCACACGTCTGAGATAAGTAGCTAGGTTTATAGATGCTACATTTGAGTCCACATGACTGCTAAGAATGGCAGTGTCATCAGCAAGGGTTGATATTGTTAATTCGTTGGACATAGGCAAATCAGAGGTGTACAATAGGTAAAGTGTTGGTCCTAGAACACTTCTCTGAGGAACACCAGCATTGATCACATAATCACTTGATATATAATCGCCGCATTTGATCCTTAAAAATTGGTCTGATAGGTAAGACTCCAATATGTTATGTGTATTAGAAGGCAGTAGGCATTTAATCTTATGAATTAGACCTATGTACCAAACCTTGTCAAAAAACGTCAAAAAATATTGCCGAACAGTACTTTTTTGTTCAAAAGATTTTCGTATCTCTCCAGTCAAACGGTTTACTTGTTCTATTGTTCCGTGATGTTCGCGGAAGCCGAATTGATGATCTGGGATAATGTTTTGACTATTTAAGAATGTAATAATATTTCGTTGAAAAACTTTCTCAAATAGTTTTGACAGACAAGGTAATAAGCTGATCGGTCTATAAGAAGATGCCAACGTTAAATCCTTTCCTGGCTTCGGTACCATAATTATTTGGGAGATTTTCCATACACTCGGAAAAGCTCCAAGAGACAAGATCGCATTAAACATTGCCGTAAGCATAACAATTGCCTTACCTGGTCCAATCATGGAAGGTGTAAATAAATCATAACCTGGAGATTTCCTTAGGTTAAGATTATGTTTAATGGTTTCCTGAACATCTTCTAAACTAATGTTGATTAGTACAGAGTCTGTTTCTGGTTGAACAGGTAACAACCCTAATACAAAGTTATTTGTGGGGGGATTCCTTATCCTTTGGACTTCGTGCCCAAGGGCCATCAGATTTTCTTAACGGACTTTGTCCCTCTCGGTGGCTTAATATTTTTAGCGGCCTTCCAAAGGGAGAAATTTGTGTGCTTAGTATTGGTTAAACTTTTAATATAGTTTCTATTTCTGCGATCCTATTCCGCATGAAGGGCTCTTTTTAGTTTTTTGCTTACAGTGGATAGCCTCTGCTTAGCAGCAGGAGATCTGTTAAGTTGCGAGTAAATTATATTAATTTTGAATCTTATTTTAAGATTTTTTTCTAGAACCAAGTAATAGCACTGGTCCTACAACCTTTTTAACATCTGTCTTTTCTAAACAATTTTGTTATGGTTCAATGGAAATTCACTGTACCACTAGACATATTCAAATAAACAATTAAGTTTTATAAAGAAATATTTTAAATTCATTTTTGCACCTTTAATTGACTCTAATTTATTTCGTAAACTATAAAACATTTCTATGACGTATTTAATATGTCTAATAAAAAAATAAAAACAATTTAAGAGACACTTTAAAAATCGTTTTATCAATATAAAATTCATCCAAAAAATATTTCTAGATTAGCAAATAATTTTTGGGCAATAATATGGAGCATGTTTTTTATGGAAAATATTAAAAATTAGTTTTTTAATCAATTTCATAATAATTGTTTATATTCTTTAGCCGATATTAAAAACCATTTATAAATGACGTTTAGTCCATATGTTAACAATAAGTAAATATTTGATATCAATATTAAAATTTAATTAAACTTTAGAAAGTATTTTTTAATTTCGTTGATAATTAAACGTTTTAATGAAATGATTTTAAATGCTTTTTATAATGTGACAAGGTGGCCTGAAAACACGCGATTTAGATTTGCTATAACTTTAAAATGAAAAAAAACTTAAATATCTATAATTTTATATTCATCATCAGGGAGTAGGTATATTGATTTCGTCATTACATTTGTCATTTTACAAGAAAAAATATATACACATGCTGGTTCCTTGTTTTATTAAATATTCGTGTTAATGTTTTAAAAATTGACTTCAGAAATTCTCCAGGCGAGGCGCTTTAGGTGCTTCAATTTCTGATTTAAAATATTTTTGGAAAGCATGGTTGAATGTGTTATTTATATCTTATAATTTCCGAATTTATATGCAATTGAAATTTAACAATTTTGGCATAACTTGGTCGACTTTTTTTTTAAATATAGGGAGTTATTTGTGGGGTTCTTTTTTCAAAACTAAAATTTGAATACTCCTTGGCTATACCCATGTCAAATTTTATCCCGGCCGCATCCGCCGTTCAGAAATGCCAGGTTTAATTCCAAAAAATGATTCTACTCCTCTGTATATAATGCATATAGATCAGACTCAAGAGTCTAGACCTTACATAAGGGCCTCTAAGAACTTTCTTGTTCCTTCTTTGAGATATCTCAATTCGGCCTCATATAAACATTTTTTTTATTTGATACTTTCAGTTTCTGTACCTAGCATCAACAATGAAGGGCGGTACATATGTATATTGATTTGTCATTCCATTAGTAACACAATGAAATATAGGTCTATGAACCAGAAAAATATATACAATGGGCTGTCCCACTTTTAGTAAGCATCGATTGAGAGATATTCCTAGATGAGACTTTAAAAAATGCTGTTAGAGTGTCCCGAGTCTAATATACATATAGGCAATTTCCTGTCAAGTGACCCAACTTAGAAAATCGATTTATAGGTAGGCTAGATACAAATTTTCAGCTCTATCGGTCAAGAACTGCCGGACTTAGAGGGGGTCAAAGTTGGACATTTTGGTCATAGAGGGTTTTTTCAAAAGAGTGTAACTTTTCAGCAATTAGTCCTAGCAAAAATTGTCCAAAGGACTTTAGAACTACACGATAGGGACCCAACGAAATGAGCTAAAGAGCTGGAATTTTGAATTTATTTATTATTTTATCTATCCCCAATTCAAGTTTAATACTAACTGGCTTAAAATTACCAGTCTGTAATGTAACGAAATTTAACATAAACAATTAATATACTATACTCAATTTCTCTTAAAAGTATTGTGTTAATCGGTGCTTAGAGGTTGTGATACCCTTAGAATTGTCATTACCTTATGTTGAGAGAATGGTTTCCCTCCTTAATTTCGTTGACTATTTGGTTCTTGCGATCTCCGTGAAAACCAGCCGGTGTTTCTAATAAAACCGATCATATTTACTAGTGACGTATCTCTGAGGCAGTCCAGATCATTGATAAGAGCTCTATCAAGATCAGTGATGCCAGGAGAATTTTTTCAGAAATCCCTACGCTTATGAGAAAAAATCCCTTTTTTCCCTACACCCACCCACATATATATATATATATATATATATATATATATATATATATATATATATATATATATATATATATATATATATATATATATATATATATATATATATATATATATATATATATATATATATATATATATATGTTTTTTTTTAATTTTTAAGAATGAAATTTCTAGAATTTAAATTTTTAATTTTTTACTTTCAATTTTACATCATACAAATCTTCCAACCCTGACTCATCAGTTAAGATTAAAAAAAAACAAGACAATTGAGAGATTTATAGCAGTATCACGATTCGATGTTATAAATGTATTTTATGTGCTCCCAACAAAAAAATTTCATAAAATTTAATATAATTATTTTAAATAAGGTTTACTTTTGCGTTTACTTTTTGCGGTTTACTTTTATAAATTCTCAGAACATGAAATTATTTTTTTCAATCATGAGTTACTGCATTAAGCCCCCGACTACTCTATCTATAAGGAGTCAGAATATATCGCCCTACAGGATTGGCATAATCCAAAAAAGTAGTTTCAAGAAAAATGGATATGAATATTTAATGACATTTAACTATTTTCTTTGATAACTTTAAACAAATTAAGGGATTTTAAAAATCCAAATTCAGATAGTTGAGGTTAATATGTTTCTCATCTAAATTGAAATTCAATTTTTAGTTGTCTAATATTCACGAAAACGTGGGTTTTAGTTTTTACGTTTACAAAAAATCGTTTTCACATCGAAAATAATAGACATATTAGAAATTTGATAAATCTATATGAAAGATTTTAGTATGTCGCATGTTTTGTAGACCTCAGTTCAAGAAACCCGAATTTTGGATTATGCCAGGCTTGTAGCGATATGTAGGTACACATATTGTAGAAATTACAAGCGGAATTTTTACTAACGATACACTTAAAATTGATTTCATTTTTAATTTTAAAGTTTAATACATGAAAGAGTATATTTTTAGTTGATAAAAACTATGAAATTGAAAAAATCCCTACAACTTGACAATAGTAAGAAATCTTTCCCTTTTTCCCTACACGTGAAATTTTTGAAAAAAATCCCTACAAAAAGGGAAAAATCCCTACACTTGGCATCACTGATCAAGATAGAGTATTCTGTGTTCTTGTAAGGTGGGCAGTCACATAGATGGTGTTGTACCGATTCCACTTCTTTTTCGTCTAAACAGCCTCTGTTGTAGCTATTATGTGGGTACAGTAATTATACTAGTTAGAAGCCTAATCGAGTTCTTACTAAGAGATAAGAGTCTACCGTCGTCAAAGTGGGCCAGAGCAGTCTCGATATTCTACAAGTGGTGATATTTGACCACCTGAGTTCCGTTTCACTCAAAGCCCAGTCATCTATTAGTTAGATAGGGTCTCCAGAGGAGTGTGAATATCCCTTTGCGAAAGGTTTAAGTCTAGGGACGACCCTTTGGTCGCGCATTCATCAGATATTTCATTTTCCTGGATGCCCTCATGACTTGAAACCCATATCAACTCTACGTGATGTTAGGAACCAAAATTTCTGTATAAATTGTTAAGAGCAACGGTCTATAAGCACAAAAATCTTAACTGGATTAAACATATTTAGAAAGCGATGAAAGCAACGTAAATAAGCATGTTGTATAGGAACTAAAATTTCTCTGTCTGTTTATAGTTAAAACAAGTAAGAGTGCTATATTTGGCTGTGCCGAATCTTATATACCCACCATCAAATCAAGTGTATTAAATATCAAGTGAATTTCGGAAAATGGACCTATACTATATAAATTGATGTTTTTGCTACCACAATTTAAACATTTTTTGCATTTTTCTAAACTGATTTATCATATATATGTAAATAGTAATTTAGTCAGGTTGATGGTAGTACTTATTTTATCATATTTAATAAATTTGTTTAATGATTTGATTTCCTATATATTTACTTATGGTCAATTTTGGACCGACATACTTAAGATTTTACAAAGATTTTGGTTTCAATAAAACTTGTTATGTCGAATCTCAATGCGTTCTAAGACTTATATGAAGGCTTTGATCCATGATTTTAGAATCTAAGAAATATGTTCCGCAATTTTTCCTTTTTTTGGAGAAATAGGGACGCAAATGGAAAATATTATTAACGAATTGCCGTTGTCCCGCCAAACTATTGCTAGGCGCACAGAAAATATAGCTCTGTTTATTGAATTTGAGACAAAAGAGAGAATTAAGCAATCAAAATATTTTTCTATATGTTTTGATGAAAGTGTCGATATTTCAGATACTAGTCAGATGATTATATGTGTCCGAACTGTCGACAATTTCTTTAATTCATTTGAAGAAATATTAAAATTGGAATCATTTTATGGGAATGTCAACGGTAAAACCATATATGATTCGTTCGATCGGAATGTTTTATCTGTCGTAGAGAGTAGCAAATTGTCTGCAATCTGTACAGATGGTGCTGCTGTTATGGTTGGGCGTAAACAAGGATTTGTTGGTCATCTGTTAAGAGCCGGGATACAAGTGCCAACTTTCCACTGTATTATTCATCAACAAGCTCTGTTTGCCAAATCTATAGGCTTTACTGATGCTATGAAAACTGCAGTAAAGATAATCAATCGATTAAAAGGCGGTCATAATGCTCTTACTCACAAAAAGTTAGTTGCGTTTTTAGAGGATATTAATGCGGAATATGGTGATATTTTATTATATACGGAAGTAAGATGGCTAAGCAGAGGGAAAAGTCTCGAACGTCTCTTTGAATTAAGAGAAGAAATAGCACAATTTTTACAGATCGAATCTTCTCCAAAAGACGCAGATCTTCTTCTTGCAATTAACTCTCCTGATTTTTTATTTAATTTAGCTTTCCTTGCTGATATTACTATACATATAAATAATTTAAACCTTATTTTACAGGGGAGAAATAAAAACATTGCTGATTTATATTATTCTATATGTGAATTTTCCAAAAAACTCCTTATATTGAAAAATCAAATTGCTCAGGAAAATTTGACGAATTTTCCAAGAGTAGCAAACATTTTTTCAAAATATCGGAACGTAGATAAACTTAACGAATTCAATGAAGAAATTAATAAACTCATAGAGAATTTTAATAATAGGTTTAAAGATATTTTCACCATAAATTGGGCTATTAATATTTTTAATAACCCCCTTTCATGCCCACTTGAAAACATACCAGAAAATATTCAACAAGAACTAATTAATATGAGAGAAGATTTATCCATTCCAATGGATACTGGAATATCTTTCTGGAGTAACATTTGTCCCAATAAATATATAGCCTGTAGAGATTTAATGCTAAGATTATTTTCAATGTTTTCAACGACTTATATATGCGAGTCTACTTTCTCAGCAATGTCTCAAATCAAAAATAAATATCGGAACCAACTCACTGATAGTCACTTAGAGGCATTGCTAAAAATAAAATGTTACGATAAAGAAATTGATATTGAAAAATTGATTAAATATCATAATTGAAATATATAATAGAATTTTTAGTTTTTAAAAATTAAAGTTAAATAATTGCGATAAAAAATTTAATTTTATATTATAAAAATAATTTTTTATGTTAACTAATTTAATGAATTGCTGCAATATTTTTTTTATTTTTAAGTACAATTAATTGAACCCATGTGATATTAAAAATCCGACTTCTTTATTATGAAATATATATATTTTTTTTTTGCCCAAATATTTTTTTTTGCACATATTTACATCAACACATACATCACACAATTTTAAAATCAACACATATATCAATACATACTTACACCAACACATACATCAGTACATATTTACATCAACACATACATCAGTACATATTTACATCAACACATACTTCAATACACACTTACTTCATCACATATATCGGTACATATTTACATCAACACACCAATACATACATACATCAATACATACTGACATCAATGCATACATACATCAATCCATACATACATACATATATACCTACATATATACATACATACATACATACATACATACATACATACATACATACATACATACATACATACATACATACATACATACATACATACATACATACATACATACATACATACATACATACATACATACATACATACATACATACATACATACATACATACATACATACATACATACATACATACATACATACATACATACATACATACATACATACATACATACATACATACATACATACATACATACATACATACATACATACATACATACATACATACATACATACATACATACATACATACATACATCAATACATACTTACATGAACACATACCTCAAAATACATACCTTCCGTTATTCATTAAAATACAAATATGTTATATGAATAACACAAAATAAATACAAACAAATAATTTGTTTCAGTGCAAATCACACGTATTTTCATTTGTGTACTCTTTTATTTTTTCACTACAACATATGCGTTTTAAGCACTCTCTCGCTGGCCACCACTGTTTTAGATCCTATAAAACTAGTTCATTGCTCGCAATACTGGTGTTTTTAAGCCAGTTATGGCCGTTAATGTCATTCTATGAGAAAGACAGTTTATAGTGGGGGGCTATTCGAAAACATGGACCAATATTGCCCATTTTCAATTCGAAACAAACTGCATCAATAAAAAATATTTGTGCAAAATGTCAGCTCCTTAGCTCTTCTCGTTCGGGCTCTATCGTGCTTTCAACAGACAGACGGACGGACATGGCTAGATCGTCTTAGAATTTAATAAGGTCCCAGAATATATATACTTTTGTGGGTCTATGACCAATATTTCAATGTGTTACAAACGGAATGACAAAAACAGTATACCCCTCATCTTTTTTTATGGTCGGTATAAAAAAAATCGTTTTAAAAGTTTTGCATTATTATAAAATTTGCAAATTTTTTTAATTAATCACTTTTTTAAATTCGAAAAAGCTCGTTCCATAATTAAGCAAAGGTCTTATTGAACACCCTATTTCGGCAATCACCTTGATGTTCATATTAATCTCAAGATCTAAGTTCATATAAATGTAGGCCCATTTTTCGAAATTCACTATACATATATTTACGGCATAAGATTTGATTCAGCATAGTCGGATATAACACATTTGTTTTTCCTAAATTTAGACTACGGACGGATATTTGGTTCTATTTTCGAAATGTTTTATTCAGGGATAGTTCCAAACTAACTATTAAATAAGTTATTTATTTATAATTAATTAGAATTAATTAAGTGCTAGCTGCTAGGGCCATCAGTTCTAATTAAATAAAATAAGTTATTACTTGTAATAACTGAACTAAACATTTTGACCCAATAACATATTGATTAACCTACTATTAGCAACAAGCATATGAGGAGGGAATGCCATTCAAAAGTTGTACGCTACGCTCACCTGATCAAGCGAGTCAGATAGATAACAAATTGAACAACTGGCAAATTAGCGTGTGGCTGTCAAAATATACTGCAAAATGCCTGAATGATAAAAGAACAAAGTGTGTTGAATAAAACATTTTAGACAATTAAAATATAGACTAACTGAACTGATAAAGAATTTGTTTAAATGTCTTAATTTATTGCAACAATAAAAACAAAACGTTCCGATAAAATGTCGCCAGCTCATAAAAAGACGCATTATGTTTAAAGTTCAATTACAAACGATATTCGGTTTTCTTTTGTAACGGTAATCAGATAACAGACAACTAAATTTAATTTATAAAATTATTTAAATTTAATTACTCTGGATGAGTTTATAATCATCATGAAATTATTTTATTATACAAATACACAATACAAAATCAACAAAAAATTTAAATAAAAAAAATGACAAGACAAACGACTAAATAAAACAAATATTTTGGTGAGAGGTGGGAGGCTTTAGAAAAAAACCGCAAGAACCGCAGCAAAGGCATCGATCAGTATGAATGAAACCACTTTTTGCGAAATATTTATGGACATTTTACGCAGATGTTTTTTATACATTTGCACATACATATTATACTGACATACGTAAGTACGTAACCGATAATATACGACGTCTCAGACATTTACCGTTAGCTGGTGGGAACACAATCAGTAATCAAAACAACAACTTCAACATCATCATAACTGACACCGACTCAAACCCATATTTGGAACTGGTAATTGAAATAATCTTCACAACTTTGGCGGTACATGAGAGCTAAAGAGAGAGCGTTTGTGTATGTGCGTCAAATACTGGTTTCCAGCTACTCAGTTCAAAGTGATCGTTTTTGTTTCGCCTCAAAAGAATTCATAAGATGTTGTTGACAGTTTGGAATTTAATGAAATTAAAAACAAAAACTGTTTTTATATACAATAAAAAATAATTATAATTTAAAGTTTATTTATGTAAAATTAAATTAAGATATTTTTTCACACGTATTTCACTGTTATCGGAAATGAGATGTGTTGATTCACATCCCCGCTTTCGTATCACGTGCAAATTCAGAGAATGTATAATGAAATGTATACAAAAAATATAAAGATAAAAATTCTAAAAAATTTTAATTGGAATTTATTTTATTATTTAATATTAAAACAATTATGTATTTGTAAACAAATGTTTGGTACATTCCTCGAATAGTTTTATGCAGTGTTAGAAAAACTACGTTGCTACCAAGTATTATATTATTGCTTTAACTACTGCTCCAAACAATTGTCTGAAGTTGTAGCAGTAGCATTTGTTTTGTTTTATAATCATACGTTTTTAAAACTTTTGCTACTTATAAAAAAGTAAATCTCAAAATATAGCAGTAGTAATAAAACAGTAGCAATAGAAATAGTTCTAAATAAAACATAAACTACAAATGGAGTAGTAGCTTAAAAATATAAATAATTCTATTGCTACTTTTGATAAGTAGCAATAGAAATATTTGCTACTAGTTGATCGTTCTATTGCTACCAAATTATTGAAGTAGCAATAGAATAAAACAAAAAACTTCGACAAAAAAAAAAATAAACTAACAAATACACATATCTCAACGGGAAAAAGATTCAGTATAGGGGCCTTACTAAGGGCATTTTTCTATAGACACAAGTACATACAGCCGCATTGCAAAATCGTTTCAATTTTACATGCTTACTTAAAAAGGTCTTCCGTTAAAGGCTTTTTAGAAGATTTTCAGTCGAAGGATTTGTAAAATAGCCTTATAGGAAATTGCATTAATAATTATACATTAGAACTTATAAGAATTATATAAAGCAAATTTTCATACAAAATTTGATTCATAATTCTTTGATAAATGTGCAAGAATCCTTTTAGTAGAGGAAACAAAATCCTCCTTGAATATCTTTTGCGAAAAGGCAATGAGAAACTTTCATAATATATAAATATGTCTTCAGAAGGCCCACGAATCGAAGTCCTAGCATTTTTCCCAGCTACTTGTGCCTTTTTCTGAATGTCATAATTTTTTTTCGTATTTAATAAAATTTTTATTTTTTTATGCTACCAAAATTTATGTAGCATTGCTACCAAAATTTTGGTAGCATTGCTACTTTATTTAGGTAGCAGTTGCTACCAAATTTTTTATTGTTGAAAAATATAATATCGTTTATTGCTACTTCAGGAAAATATTTACTGCTACTATTTGAAGTATTCAACTGCTACATTGAAACATTTAAATACTAATGACTGTACTACTGCTATCAAACTTTTTATTTTTTTGCTACATCTATAAATACTGCTACCAAAATCTAAAGGTATCAGTAGTAATAGTAAATGATTTGCTGCTAGTTTTTGAACATTTTCTAACTACAAAAGTAGTTATTTTTCGTTACTACAGCTACTTGTAGTCTAGTTTTTTAAACACTGGTTTTATGTGATTTTTAAATTATTTTAATTATGGAATGCTTAAAAGAATAAAATTTTTATCTTGAACTTTGTTATGGAATGTTATTGTTAACTTTGAACTAAATGTTTTTAAAAAATATTTCAATTATTTAGAAGCAAGGACGGAATTTCAAATATGTAGAGCAATGATCTGTGTTTGTTTTTTTATTAAAGAAAGCGGTTAAACTTGAGATTTTAGATTAAAATTTAAAATTAGGTTATACATATGAAAATATGTAAAATAAACAAAATGATTTTGAAATCAAGAAATCACTCTAACGACCATGAATCCGTTAGAATTATGTATTGTTATTGTAATAAAATCTCGCATAAACATGTCTTCGGTAAATTAAACTCAATATTCTACATTTTTCAAAATCGACCTATAATTTCTATAATATGAATTGTTAATAAGAGTGCTATGCCGAAAGTCATATTTCTATTTATTTTCTTTTCTCAGGATAACATCGATTATTGCATCCAGAAACCTTCCTTTGGTTTAAAATTTCGAAAGCGGCTTACTCCAGTAAACGCCTATACACGGACAGCCATAAAAAGAACAGCAAACTAGCTCTAGTATCTTATCATATATAGTAGAGATATCCAAATTTTTACTGACAGCCAAGATGAAATGTTCAGGAATGCCGGACATTCTTAAATAGGATAACAATACTTTCAAACAACGTACGTGTACGAGGACATTACATATGTTCGATTCAGACCATTTCTGTGGAACTCCGTTGGGTGTATGTAAAAAGCGAATAGACAACATGTTTTGTGAACTCTCTCCGACAAGTTAGAGAAGCGAACCAACTTGTGTTTTAACCAGCATTATAAGACCAATGCTCGATAGGGCGAAATATCTCATGTAACTAAGCCGATCCCAACCTAGCAAAATTATTGCTGTCATAAGGTCTGTTCATTTACTCACCCATATTTACCCAGTAAATATTTACCCAGTAAATATTTGCAACGAGAGAGTAAAATTAAAATTTACAAAATTACTCTCAAAATTAGTAAAAAGTAAATGGACGCTTTACTAGTTAAAACTTTCAAAAAACCAAATATGTTATTTTTAAACCGTCGATAAGTTGACAAAATTTGGTTTCAAATTGGAATTAAAGCTTCCAAAATAGTTAAAAGTATCATAATATCGAAATAATTCACTTCGCAAACCTTTTTTATTTTAAAACAAACACAAAATCGTTGACTGACAATAAGGTAAACAAAAGACAGCTGTTCAATTTTGTATAAGATAATTATTACTAGTACAAAATAGAACTTGTAAAAGTTTGCAACGAGAGAAAATGTTTACGCTCTTGTTTTCTTTTTTTCTTGCAAGTTTTTTAAATTAATGAACGTTTTTCCAGTAACAATTGTTTGTATTGTACCAACTAGTAACAACAGCAGAGCTATAGCCACCATTGTAAACTTGGTAACAATGTAAAAAACTAAGCATACCCTAGTGGTTGGTGTAGAAAATTTCCCTACGATCTGGGATATCGATTTTCGGAAGACCAGTGCTTTCAATATACGCTCCTTCCTTTTTATGGATATAAAAAGATATCAAAATGTCGGTATTATTTAAAGTAATAGTGAGCAATATTTTTTTTGGTCCAGTAGTTGCAAAATTCAAAGATTCAAAGGAAAATCGTGACCTATAAAGATCACTTTCTATGGGAGCTAGGGTCAAATGACCCCTAATGACCCTAAATCATTACGAAAATCGGCAGTACTATTAAGATTTATATAAAACTACAGTTTTTATGTAGAGATTCTAGAACATTTAACACGATGAGCTGAAAAGTCCATTCAACTGTCAAGGGAAGAGTATGTACCAAATTTCATTAAATTATGTGTCAAATTTCATCATATCCAGTAACCAGTAGCGTGCGCGCAAAGTTTACATGGACACACAAACGGTCAGACGGCTTAATCGGCCCAGTAAGTGATTCTAAGCCGATTGGTATAATTTAGGGTGGAAGAACTATTTTTCAATATTACAAACATCAGCTCAAGGGCATAATATCCTCCACACTATAGTGGTGTAGGGTATAAATAGGGGAAGTATGTACTGTATGAATCACATATCAATGATATGTACGTACCAATGAACTCCCCCAGGGCATGTTTCCTTGAAGAAAATCCCATCTTGGTGTATTGCAATGCCGGGGTAAAGAGGTGCAACCAGAACCTCTGGTGCCGGGACTATAAACTGGTGATGTCTTTCCTTAGAATTATTTGACATGGGATCGAATCAAAGCACCACATAATCTTGTCTGGGTGGTCAGTTGGTTGTGGTTAAATTCTAAATTCGAATGAAGGGGTGCTTGGGTAAAAGATTGATACACGGTGATATATAAATTTTCGGGATAAGTTTCTGTTATCGCTCCTAGTTTCTAAGAGCGGTACAAACCACAGGGCAAACTGTGAATTAATAAAATGTTGGATTTGATTTGGGTATGATTTGGAGTGAGCTGTACCATGTACTTTTATCTGATGGATGAGAAGGATTCTGAGTTGTATCTGTGAAAATGTCAGAATGACAGAAGTAGTGACGGTTGAAGTGGCGGTGGATTTGGTTGAGACGTTGTGGAGTTGTAATACCTTAATCTTTAATTTATTGGCGATTTTCCTTCATGGTTGAGTGTGTTGGAGCTTACTCTAAAACATGCTGAACTTATCACAGTATGTCCTTGAGGCCACTGAAATAAGTCTGGCTAATTACAATTTAGATCTGTGTTTTCTAACCACCAATTACGTCCCTAGGTGCTGTAGCCGAAACAACAGAAGCCATCTTTGTAGTGCGGTTGAGCGACCTTAAGAGGTCTAGAAATTCACTGGGTGAGTCTTTAGATGATGAGAATGTTTGTAGGGTGTTATCACCTGATGTTGGGTCCGCCCCTTGTATCGACTCTAACCAGTGATTAACTTTTCCTTTGTTGAGGTTATATTAAGCTTAACTCATGACACTCATGTCATTCCCCAACGGGAGTAATATGGCAAGAGCTTGGATAGCTCGAGTACTTGAACTAAGTGCGTGTACATGGACCGGCACAGCCATGTACAAAAATTGTCACCTGCGTGTAAGAAAAAGTGGTTGAAAAGGACCACCGTAAAATAGGCCAAAAAGGCAGTTGTTTACGTAAAGCACTTCGACATTCATACCAATGAACTTACTGATGTCAATGACAGGAAACATCATTATACAAGCGTGATCTAGACCCCACCTTTATAGCATCTTGACTTGATATTGATTGATATAGAATCCACGGGGAAGGAAAATAGAAAATTTTTCCCCCAAACCAAAACTGTTTAATATAATTAAGAAAAAAATTGGAAAAGGGCCCGCCTAGCGTTATAGTTAGTTATTTAGTTTGAAAGGAGCATGTATATACATCAAATCCGAAGAAATATACCTATGTCTCTATCGGGCCTGTTGTACGCTCGTTTAGACCACACAACTTTGTCAACATTGTAACAATTCGTTGTCGCAATTTAAACTTTATGCACATCCGTTACCACGTTTGTTAATGCGTTGTAAATAGTGAGCTTAACACGTTTGTTAACATTTAGACAACGGATGTTCATAAAGTTTAGATTGCGACAACGAATTGTTGCAATGTTGACAAAGTTGCGTGGTCTACATTACATGTTGTTGTTGTATGTATGTATATACTTGACAATGGATGTTATTGAAAAATTTGGTGTCAATTTGGCACCAGACGTGTATATTTTTTTTCCTCCGTGTACTAAAATTGTTAACAGCGATACATATATGATACATGATTTCATCAAGACCATAAAACATTTTTCTCAGACCCGCCTAGCGGTATTTTCTTATTTGTTTTAAATTTTAATTAATTATTATTAGATGAAGTGAAAACATTAATAACATTTCTGAAAACCTCTTCAACTAGCCATAGCAACCCACAATTGATATATTTTCAGACAAGTTAAACCAAAACATATGTATTAATTTGAACTGTTACTATCGAAATTTGCTGCAAATGAAAAATAACATAAATTTCCATTTGAAAATGATTTGCATAATCACATGTGGTTCATAATTTGCAAATCACACTCACATTTTAGTTTTGTGTAATCTTTGAAAACATTTAAAAAAAATACAACAAACAATTTAAAATACTTAAACAAAACATGCTCTTATCACGACATTATTTTAGCATGTTTTGCTTCTTTGCAGTTGCCGTGTTTAAATAAATATTATTATTTCAAATGTTCTTCAGATAACAAAACCTTACGGGGCCATTTATCAAATTAAAGAAAGCAAAATCAAAATGTTTGTGTCTCGTTTGGAACCCCTTCAGACAAGCAGAAGCAGGTACGATTTGTTTATTTAACAGGTTCAATGGCAGGTCTCTTAAAAATAATAATTTTTATACAACAATTTAGTCATATATTATACTATATAGTCATAATTAGTCATTAAACTGAGTAGATTGTTTTATGAAAAATACTTCAAGAATCTCTAAAATAAACAAACAACTTTTGAACCGTGCGGTTGTGTTTTTTTTATTTTACCATAAAAGGTGTCTGAAAATATATTTGTTTTTGTTCATATTTTCGCAGTTGTTGTATTCTAAAAATATTATAAAATTTTATGAACTTCTTGGAACTAATACAAAACAATTGATAAACAAATGGAATTTTTATCTTTAAGTGGTCGAGTAAAATAAGTTTATTAATTTATACTTGCCAGTAGTAAGTACATACAATTTTGTGTTTGTAAGGGGATTTACTTTTTATTAGATTGCCCCAAAAACACACATCCATATGTTTACGGTAAAAATATTTCTTTTTAAGAAAATTTGTGAAATTCAAGGTGATTTTTGAAAATTAACGTTAATTAGTACAATAAACAAACAAAAAAATTAACTAATTAGTAAAATTTGTTACAACTGACTAAAAATCATGGGATTTTAAAACACAGTGTGAAATACACACATTAAAACACGTGCTTTTCCTTATAGAAAAACGTTTGACAATTGAATAGAAACACACCGGTTTAAATGCGAACAAATCTGGTTAACTTTTTGTATTAATTAACGTTAATATTAATCGATCACTTACACTGAAATTCAAAAGAAAATGTTTATATATATTTTTGTTTGTTTTTCTCCATCGATCATTTTTGGTTTTAAGAAGTAGTATTTTTAGCTAGAATTATTTATAGCACTAATGGAAAGTTTTATTTTAGCTCTAATTGAAATTTTAATCACCAATTTCAATATGTTTTCCAAAAATAGAAAATAAAATTATGGTGCGATTAGTCAAAACAAAATTTATCAATATCTTCAGTGATTAACATTTGATTAAGTTGTTTATAAAACGAGCACTTTTACCTCCACGAAATTTTAATAAAATTAATGTTCCAATTTTTTCTATTGCCGTATTTTGTGTCCTAAAACCTACACCTAATTATTGGGAATGCATGTTGTCCTTATATGAAAGGTATTTCGAAATGTACACAGATCTCTACAATGCGGACTTAGAACATATCTTAGTTATGGCAATTTCAGAGTTACAAAAGAGGGTAGTAGAAATCATAAACCGATCATTACTAAGGCCTATATGCTTCGTCCACCAGACTATGGAAAACAGTCCAAACTAGTTCAGATGTACAGCATGTTCTGAAGTGAAATGTATTTCAGAAGAAGCGTTTTGTATCAATAGAAATAAAGAGTAGTAGGCAAGGAAAAGCTCCAGACTATAAGGTGGACGATATAAAAATTTCCCAATAAATATTTTCTAATCTCAAATTCCAAGCGTTTATGGGCAAAGGGCTCGCTCCTAACTAATCAATTGAATTTTATCATATGGTCTGATTTCAGAAACCTCATAATAGATGGAACTAAACTGGCTCCTTCAAATACAGAGCTTTACCTTGTCGCTTATGATTTCATATCTCGTCGGGATTCGTAACAGATCAAGTTTTTAACAGCAGTAATGATTCCATACCAAAACATCCATTGTGAATTCCACATTATTAAGTTATTCACCTAATATTTCAAACGTAACTCTAAAATGTACAATCTTAGAAAATAAAGTCTGACTAAATGTTGACAAGTCTCTCCAGTTGATAATCTTGAAAGTAGAACTGAAACGGATTCTCGATTAAAGACCTTTTATACTCTACACGACTATAGATATTTGTCCTACACCATCTTAAAGTATACCAATCGGCTCAGAATCCCTTGTTGAGTCGATTTAGCTATGTCCGTCCGTCTGTGTGTCTAAGTAAACATTGTGTGTACGGTAATAGGTCGAATTTCAAGATAACTTGATGAAATCTAGCCTATTGCTTAAAATCGGTCCATAATTTCGCATAGCCCCCATACAACTGTACCCCTGAATAGAACTTATGAGCTCATAAATTTGTTAAATGTTCTTGTATCACTCCAAAAATCGCCAACATTTTGTTTTATTATAAGTCTTAATAATTTTTGTACAGATCGGGCCTCATTTGACCCTACCCCCATACAAAGTCCTCTTCAGAAAATGACTTGATGGTCAAAATTCACTTAAAAATATATAATATTACGATTATATTCTGCACAAACAACTTATATGTAGATCTAAAATCCCTCTACCAAAATTTATAACACTCTGCCCCCTTCTATCTCCTCTTAGAAAATCCTTTTTTGGGCAACAAATTGTTAAAATATTTCTGATTAAGTTAAAATTAAATGAAATGTTTTATTATTAGAAGAATAGTCACCATTTCTAACATAATCATTGGGGTATGGTATCTTATGGTCGGCCATGTTCGACTATAAATTCTTACTTGTTTCTGATAAGATTGACCTCTTGATTTACAATACAAAAAACTGTCAATTTTTCTATTAAAATCTGAGTCAAATTAAACTAAGGCTGACCATACGTCCCCTTTTTTAGAGGACAATCATCTATTTTAACTGACTGTCATCTTTAAAATTTATGTTCTCTTTCTGTCATCTATTTCCATAATATGTCATCGTTTGTCATCTTAATTTTTAAAACCTTGATCAATTTATTTTGTAAATTAAAACAATTTTAATTTTCATAAAAGTCAATAGCTTAAATACCTTGCAAATATATATTTTAAAATTTTAAAATTTAAAAAATTTTAAATTTTAAAATTTTAAAATTTTTTTTCCTCAGATCTCAGCTTTTTCGTTAATTTTAGGTTGAAAGCGAAAAATACTATCAGGCCTGTCACAGAATTTCATTCCGATCGAAAGTGGAATTGTCTTCTATAATTTTCTTCTTCAAAAAAGGAAAATTACAACTTTTTCAGAATGAAACCACTTCACATTTTCACGTGGACTTGACAATAGTTTTAAGTTATTATTTTTTTCAGTTTTTATCGATTTATTTACAAGTTATAATTCCAATTTCGATCGGAATGGAATTCTGTGACAGGCCTGTATTCTTTTAAAATAAATCTAAAATTTATAATTTTATCGTTTACAAAAATGTAACAAATCTCAGAAAAATTTTAAAAGATTATTGGGGGCTGGGGTGTAATAATAAGGAAAGCTACTGATTGGTTCTACATGGTGAATCCAGTGTGGATCCTTATCAATGATACTCCAAGTCGACAAAACGTGGTCGTCCCTGGGCGATGTTATTGAAACCCGTCAAGCATCGTCGAATTGTGAGAGGTGACTGCAGCGCCTGTTCTCCTAGCTGGAGCGGCTGCAAGCGGGCGTCTGTTCTTATATTAAGTGGTTCGCTTTATAAACGTGTTATCTTCTTAGGCTGTCTGCACATAGGCTGAGGATGCTGTAGTTCATATTCCGAACCTTGGGAAATGCTGCTAGTACTTGTCAAGAGGGTGAGTTAATGGAATAGGGTGAAGTCATCGAAGCAATCAAACAAAGGAAGAATATAAATCTGAACTTAAGAGCTCGTACTCATAGTTCTAAATTACATCTGCAAACCCGATACTATGACCTCGACAGAGAAGTGAAACGTAGTGCTCGTCGGAACAAAAGATGTTGGCTAGACGAAATCAGCAGGCACGCTCATTCACAGCGGAGAGCCATCGTGCCGGCGATATGTACAGACTCTTGAGGAAAATGATGGGTGTTCACGCAGTATCACAAAGGCCCTTAAAGGATGCGACCGGTGAACTTGCGACAACAGAAGAGCAACAGGTTGAGGTGTGGGAGGACCACACCGGGTAGTAACCGTCCCATACGGCTTGACTGTGTATGTTAATCACAAATGGATGACCCATATATCGTCTCCACATATCCCACCATAGTTGAAATCGCAGATTCAATTGGCAGTCTTAAGAGGAACAAATCTCCAGGTGTTGACGGGATTTCTGCTGAGCTTTTGAAGTCCGATCCATATACGAGCGCCGGATAATACTGCCAATCATTCATTCTGGGAGAACGAGAATTTGGACAATGAGCTGACAAAGGGTGTGATAATAACCATTCCATCTTATGTCATCTATTTACATTTCCAAAATCTGGTCGCCTTAAACTAACAGCTTTTATCTAGAATTCTAGATTCCCCTAATCAATAAAAGTTCATTCGATATTAAAATCGTACGTACTATTTTCTATTTTTAGATTCCCAAAGCTAAATTAACTTTAAAATGTATTCCTAATAATTTTGTCATCAAAATTTTTATTGATTGATACTTTTACCTCTAATTCATACTTTTTTAAGTAATTATCGATTTTAATTGATGTATATTTCCTTCTTAAAAAACCCCAGATATATTTTGAAAATAACAAAATTCCATCCAACCTATAACTTTCTACATTTCTATCTAAATCTATTATTTTGATTTTCTACGAAATACAACATTTTCTTGTCATACATTATATAGACTGCGATAAAATTAATCCAATTATAATAATTACTTTGCACTATATAATAAATTTTCCCAGAAAATATCGGTAGCTATATTTTTTGGGCTGTGTTTACACATGATTAATCACAAATTTTATTTTATTTTCCAGCTATTTTTAATGAAAACTAATTTTTATTGATAACACATGAACAAAAAATACAAATTTAATTTAGCAATAAAATTACCAAATAAAAATTTTTCATGTGAACCAATAACAATTAGGCAGAAGTAGTATTTCGATTTTGTATTTACATTTTGGACTATAAATAAATAATAAAAATAAATTATTTTTACCCCCTACAAAATTGAATTGTTTATTTGGGCACGCATACAGACATGGACTTTCGTCTAATGGAATTGTGTAGTAGAAAAGCCAGACCTCGAATGTATAAATTTTACAATTTTTATGAGATTTAATTTGAACGTCATTCACTATTTAGCATTCATTTATATTTGTTTTTGTTATTTAATTTATAAACAAATAAATATACGTCACATCAGTTTAATTAAATTATATGTTGCAGAAAACGTCATGTTTGTGGTTTTGTTTAGACAAACAATTTGTTTTTTAAAATATATTTTTTTAATTCATTTTTCACACCCAAAAATTCCACTTCTATATGAATACATAGATTTATAAATGTCCTAGTGTACCCTGGTTGCTTCGCTGCCTAAGTTAAATTATTTACAAAATTTTTATTACTTTTATAGTAAAGCACTAAAGTACCAAAATCTCCCTCTTATAAATTCTGATTTCATATCAACCGTGTGTCATTTTTTTCGGTTCCCCACTTAGAAACTTTAAAACGTTCATTCTTTAAATGAAAAGTACCAAAGAGCTCCATCTTACAGATTCTTATTCAGTCAGGACCCTGCATCTTCAATATTATAGTACCATTTGAAGAACGAAAAAGTACCAAATTTAAATTTTATGTTTCTAGGTCAAATTTAAAGAAAATACAAAAGTACCATTTTATGAACTAAAAGTACCAAAAAATTTTCACCTTTTTATTTGATTCTCTTCTTTTTGTTTCTATATTAATATTGTTAAAATTCAAAAATACGATTAGAACGATGATATATTAGAGTAAATTCTTTCTTTATGGAACTTTTCTAGAATTAAGTTTTCAAAATACGCTTAAATCTGTATATGTATATACAAATAAAACTCTAAACTCTAAAATGCTAAAAAGTACCAAAAATATAGTTTTCTTCTTCGCTACACCCAAAAAGGACTGAATTTTAAAAAAGTACGAAACAAGTGTCTGATAATTTTGAGAGATATATCCAGTATATTTCGAAATATCTTAATATGTTTATTAGTTAAATAGTTTATATAAAGGGCCAAAAAAGGTACCAAAATCACCTTTGTTACTCTTTTTGACTCCTTAAATTTAACATTTATTTAACAATTTTAATTAGTTAGTTTTACCTATTCTTTCCCCCTAAATATATTTTCCACAAAATTCTTCCTTACTTCATAAAATTTTATGATTCTAGGTTCAGTCGTTTGGGCTGTGCGGTAATAAAACAGTCAGTAACGCTACTCTTTTATATTGGGTCATTTCGTGACAAGTGACCCAACTTTGTCTTCCGACCTTGGTGCAAATTTCGTCAAAATCGTTTTTTGAGTTGGGTCACTTAATATGAAATTGCCCATATACATATATGTATATCAACATTTTTATGAGAGGCATTTAAGTACCAAACATAATTTCGGAATAGAACCTATCATGTAATGTGGTTTCTGCATTGAACCGATCCTCACAAATTAAGTATTGTATTAGTTAGTTAGTTAGTTAGTTAGTTAGTTAGTTAGTTAGTAGTTAGTTAGTTAGTGTTAGTTAGTTAGTTAGTTAGTTAGTTAGTTAGTTTTTTAGTTAGTTAGTTAGTTTTAGTTAGTTCGTTAGTTAGTTCGTTAGTTAGTTAGTTAGTTAGTTAGTAGTTATTAGTTAGTTCGTTAGTTAGTTAGTTAGTTTTTTCGTTAGTTAGTTAGTTCTTAGTTAGTTAGTTAGTTTCGTTGTTAGTTAGTTAGTTATTCGTTAGTTAGTTAGTTAGTTAGTTCGTTCGTAGTTCGTTTCGTTAGTTAGTTCGTTCGTTCGTTCGTTATTGTTAGTTCGTTTCGTTCTTCGTTAGTTCGTTCGTTCGTTCGTTCGTTAGTTCGTTCGTTAGTTCGTTTTAGTCGTTAGTTAGTTCGTTAGTTCGTTCGTTTAGTTCGTTCGTTCGTTTTAGTTCGTTCGTTAGTCGTTTTTCGTTCGTTAGTTCGTTCGTTCGTTCGTTAGTTAGTTCGTTTTCGTTCTTCTTTTTCGTTCGTTCGTTCGAGTTCGTTCGTAGTTCGTTCGTTCGCGTTCGTTCGTTTTCGTTCGTTAGTTTAGTTCGTTCGTTAGTTCGTTCGTTAGTTTAGTTAGTTCTTTCGTTAGTTAGTTCGTAGTTGTTCGTTCGTTCTTTCTTCGTTCGTTAGTTAGTTCGTTTTGTTAGTTTTAGTTCGTTAGTGTTTTCGTTAGTTCGTTAGTTAGTTAGTTCGTTAGTTTTAGTTGTTAGTTATTAGTTCGTTCGTTCGTTAGTGGCCTCCGGTAGGTTAGTGGCTAGTGTTCTAGTCTGGTAGATCGGAGGTGGTGGGTTCGATTCCCACCTGAGGCACTCGTTATGGAGCGCACAACAGGCCCGATTGGGGCCTAGGTGTATTTCTTCGGATTTGATGTATATATGTACATCCTCCTTCCAAAATAACTAACTAGTTAGTTAGTTAGACTGTTGTACGCTCATAACCTACCGAAGTCACACATTCTGATGGCCAATTTTGCTCCACAGATTGAGAGCCGTAACAAAAAATCTTCCCGATATAATCTGTATGATTCAATTATAATAATAATGTAAATGATTAGAGGCTCCTTATACGATTAAGGTGAAATAGTAACGTAGTATAGTGACGTCCATATAAGACACATTACTTAATTTCACACTATCAATTGCTAAATCATCTTCATTTATCATTGACTGAACATTCCCAGGCTTCCCCACCTTACAGTACATATATAGACATGTGAGCAATTCATTGACTACCTAACGAAATATCTTAGAGAACAAATTCCAGAAATATAATAAAATAATTTTTTTATTTTTTTTTTTATTTTTAAACAAAAATTTAACAAATATCTGTGCATACATATATCTGTATTTTTGCCTTTGTATTCTTATTTTTGTATATTTTTTTTAGATTTCTGCAAAAAATAATAAATTTCACTAAATTAAAAACATGTTACGTCAAATATACCATAGAATTCACATTGGTTCTACTGCATGGGGGCGTGTTTTTAGCCGTGGCACTCATGTGACGAGCGGGTAAGTTAAAAAAAATCTACTATAATGTATACATATTATATTGTATTTAAATTTATATTACGGGTGTATTTGCTATTGTATGATATTGTGAACGTCTAATGACTCAATAGTTTTATAACAATATAAAAAGTCTAGGAATTCATAGAACCTATTGCCAAGGGGCATGAATATTGCTTCTACTTTTTACTTGTGTTTTGATATGAGAGAAAAAAATTAATAAAATTATTTGTATACGTGATCATCTCCATGGCATAATAGTGTTGTGATCAATTGAATACCTTTAATATAAATTATTGGGCCATAAAACCTCGCGCCATGTTAAAATAGGTGTATGCAGCATTTAAAAGTACCTGAAATGCCTCCAATGTCATGGGATACACACCGCCAGCTGAAATCTAATTGTAAAATATTTCGAAAAATTAATTTGGAATAAAATCTATGTACAGGTTAGCGTTTCTAATTAAGAACGATGCATTTTTTTGTTCATTTAAATGATTTGTGGATTAATGGTATATATAAATGTCATTATTTAGGGAATACGACTTGAGATCACAAATTAGCCAAAATATCAGAATTTACGCGTTCAATGTTGGCAAAAGGCTCTTCTAACGTTGAATGCTTGTTGGCATAGATCAGCGGTTTAAAGTTACCCAAAAAATGCGTCATTCTTAATGAAAAATCCTTGAGTGGACTAAACTCACCGTTAATGATGTTTGACAGCGCACTAACAATATTAAAACACATTTTCGGACTTCGACACTTGAGGAAGTCCAATCAATGCTATAAACAGCATCGGCAATTTTTACACTCTAGATTGTAATAAGAAATACTTTAATTATTTCCGTACGTCCGATACACATATGAGGGAATGTAAACGTGAACTATTACTATAAGGAAATGCTTAAATCGTCCCTCCTCTCCAAGTTCAAGAGTACATATACGAGCGAGCTATTTCGACAAATCATAAGGACCCAGACTAGACTTTGGGGTGTCATAATCATTTTGGAATAAAATCCAAATATGTTTAGAACCACCGATTTAAAATAATTGAATTAGTATGTGATTTATTAAGCACCGATTTAACCATTTCCTAAAATAACTTCTGCAGTATAAACCCACAATACCCACCTCCGATGAAAATTCATTAGTATGCCAGTATGATAAAATAGGACATACAGAATGCAAATATATAAACTACGGTCGCTACTTGGAACATTATATATCGTCCACCTGTAATATATAAAGTAAATTCAATGTCCCAATAGAAACTCAAAGTACTTACCATAGAATGCATATCAGTAAAACGGATAACATTGCAGTAAATAACAGCAATTCGAAAAACATACGTGTGAAACTAAATCTTCCAAATTTTCGCCATATCTAAATACAAAATTAAAATAACAGTTTTAATTTCTTGTTTTGATTAAATCAGATCAGCGGATCAGTTCGTTAAAGCTGTGTTAGGGCTCCCAATGACGAACAATCTTATACTGAACCCATACATTACATTTTTTTCTGCATACCCAAGGAGATACCGTAATAATGTTCCGTACCGACAGATGAGTATCGTCACATTCTTTGTCTTCATGGCGAAGAATATAACGTGAAGTATATAACTCCGAACTGAATTCAAATGATAATAGGGACTTGAATGACACCTGACTATCTGAGGATGGTAAAGATTTCCGATTAAAAAATATCAAAAAGGTCTTCTGGAAATTTGGGCCACAAAAACCCGCTCCAGTTTTCAGTTTGGACCCATTTGTTGATCCAAAATAAACATTTATTGGGATTTTAGACTGATCAGTTTAATTACACTGGCCT
>NW_023994074.1:1082500-1126483 GCF_015586225.1 Lucilia sericata | reverse complement strand
ACTAACTAATTAACTAACTAACTAACTAACTAACTAACTAACTAACTACCTAACTAACTAACTAGCTAACTAACTAAGACCAAGTCAGACGTTTCTAAAATATTCTGCCTTGCTGAATCCAAATATGACCTCCGAATTTCTCCGTCACATCTGCGATTTGAGATATTGTGCTCTGAGATTTGAAAAAACGAAATTGTTGGTGTTTTTGAGACGTTATAACAGCTAACTAACTAGATTCGGATTCAGCACGGCTCAAGCTTTCAGAAAAGTATTCCTTGTTCACTGGGTTGGAAATTTTTCGGTCTGTGTAATATTTTGTCGGTAGGTGATGAATATAAGAATCGATTTCCTCCCAGAATTATTCAAATGGTTTAATAAATTTACAACATTTCAAATTGTTATAAATAGTCTAGCCATTCATTTCATAAAAACAATTTTTATGTTAATAAAACAAATTAATTCACTCACTGACATAAATTTAATGACTACCATATTGAAAAGCACTTTATTTAAAAATCAATCTAATGATAATGTCGCCAGAGTCAATGTTCATAAGTATATTGGAACTAGCAAACAACCAACCGTTAAGCAATAACAAAACTTCATTATTTTTTTATTAAAAAATTCTAATTTAGCTTAAAAGATTTTTCCAACTAAATATTTATAAAAAAAATTTGCATTGTATTTGCATCTTGACAGCTATTTTTAAGATTTATGAACTGACAACATTATTCCTAAGGCATTAAATATAGCAAAGAGGAAAATTCACTAACCATACAATGCAAAATAGAAAAAAAACAACTCTAGCAACTGGAATTAAAATGCAACTGTAAATATGAAAATAAAAATTGAAAAATACAAAAAAAATACCCATTAACAGCAAACTGTCAAATTTAATTTGTTTCCTTATGAAAAATTCAATTTTTTCTAATTTAGATTTTATATGTCAAATAGTTGCACATAAATAGAATACATATTCAAACATTTACTCTTGTGCAAAAAAAAAAAATTTAATTTACTTTTCTGAAAAACTAAATTTTATAGAGGACACAACAAACAATTTTAATAAAATCACTTTTGATGTGTTTTTGGTATGTAATTATGAAATTTTTACAATTTTAGTTTTAAATAAAAAGAAACTATTTTTAATGAATATTATGTACTGTATGTTTGGGTATTCGTGTTCTATTTATTGATGTACAAGAATATTAATTAAATTGGGGAAAAAGTACATTTAAATTTATGACTGCAATATTACAAACTCACTGAAAGACAGGACGGACTGACTGAACTGAACTAAACTGAAATGTACCGAACCAATGCAAAACTGATTTGAACTGAAGTGAACAAACAACAACAACAAAATTTTACATTTAAATTTTGTAATTGAAAATAACAACAAATATGGAGAGACAAAAATTATTGTTATATTTATTTGAATTCATATGTATTTTAGGACCAAATACAAACAGACAGTATGTATTTATATAAAGCTAGTTGTTGTAAAGTTGAATATTAAATATTAGTGAAACAGTAAAATGCATTTCAAAATTTATATTAAAAAAACTAATAAAATTAGAATAGTACCTTTTAAAAACGATACATAGAAGTAATACCGATATCGGCCATAAATTCACTTATCGTAACTAAAATTTTTTCCATTATTAAATAATTACCTGTAAATAAAGAATAGAAAAAAATAAATTAACTTATTGTATATTACATATTTCATTTCGGTAAAATATGTTTAACATGTGATAAAAGATTTTCAGAATAGGGACTCTAATGTAAATAAATAATTTTTATCGGAAATTATAAAATTAAATAAGTAATTTTCAGATTGTGGGTATAGTGTTAGTTATGAACCGATCCTCACTCAATTTGGTAGTGAGATTTTGGTTCCTATAAGTTGTGAGTCATAACATCATTTTCAGAATGGGATTTTAAGGTCAATTCTGAACCCATCATTTGGTAAAGATGTTTTTGTTCTTATAAAACTTGTACATAACGAATTTCACCACTATGTTGCTTAAATTAAACCTGCTATGAGCGTTATTTTTTTAAGAGAACCTTATATGAACCGAATATGAACCGATCTTTATAAAATTAATTTAATTATATAAGAGAGGTTTTTGTTCCTATAACACTTGATAGTGTGTAGAATTTTCTCTCTATAATGTTATTATTAAGCCAGTTATGAACTTTAAAGTAATTTTCTGAAGGGGACCTTATATAGGGAAGAGGGGAAGTTGTATCAATTATAAACCGATCTTTATCAATCTTGGTAAAATCTTATAAAACTTGTTTGTCGAATTTCGTGACTATACCGCTGTTATTAAGCCAGTTATGAGATTTTAAGTAATTTTATGAAGGGACCTTATAGGGGGGGATTATGAACCGATCTTTATTATCAAATATGGTAGAGAAATTATTGATCTAATAAACTGTTTTGTAGCGAATTTCGTCACTATACTGACATTATTAAGCCAGTTATGAGTGTTAAAGTAATTTTCTGAAAGAGACCTTATATAAGGGGTAGGGTTAATTAAGGCCCGATATCCGTCATATATCACAGTATAATATCTGGGTGCATAAAGCTAGCTTATGCAAAATTTTATCACGATTGCTTTATAATTTTATTATTATTTTTAACTCTTTAAACTCTGTTCCGTGGGTTAGTATGGGGCAAAGTAAAATAGTGGGCCGATATTTCACATTTTCAATACCAAACAAATTTTATCAATAAACAATAACTATGCAGAATTTAAATTCTCTAGCTCTTCCCGTGGTGGCCACCAACGTGCCTTCAACAGACATATAGACTGACAGACGATATGGCTAGATCTTCTTAAAATTTAATAAGGTCCCATATATGTATATGCTTTTGTGGATTCTACGACCAATATTTCGATATGTTACAAATGGAATGACAAAATCAATAAACTTATATATGGTGGCTTTGTTTTGTGATCAGTATTTACCCATATCTTCCTTCAAAAATTTAACAGAATATTATTGTGAATCATTTATATTTTTCTCAAGAATCTACCTTTCAGGGCAAAACACAATAATGCTTGTAATTTCATCAGAAGACCTCAAATCGACTTTTTTATAAATTACTTTTTTCGCTAATAAGAACTACTGTACTGTAACAGGAAATTTACTAAATTTACTATTATTAGGCATTAAAACAAATAAAAGAACACTTTACACCCAAAACATGAAAATTAATATAACTGAACAAGTGTGTGTGTGTGTTTGTGTATATGTAAATTAGACATTCGATATACATTACACTTGCTACTTGCTGTTATTATTGTTGTTCGCACAATAATTTATAAACATTTAAACAATTCTCACATACAACCAGATGAGCAAAAACAACAAAATAGAACCAGATGGACAGACAGACATAGAACTATGAAATTCATACATAAAAACATATACAAATGTCTACTTATTTAGATATTTTTGAACTAATTAACGATTATGACCAAGTAAAACCTACTGCCCAAATGTTGTCTAACGAAAATATTTATTTATTTACAAATACATAAATTTTAGTAATACTCGTACTTTAGTATTACACTAACCCACATTAATATCTAAATAACGAAATTGTTTGGAAGTGGAAGAGTGTGTGTGTGTGTGTTTTGGGTATTTAACCAAAAATATTATTATGGTTAAACCTAAACTATGAATGTAATGTAGGCAAAAATGTTTCGACTTAAATTTAATACATTTGGACTACTACTAACTAACAACTGACTAAAACTAAAACTCTAGTCGTATACAATTCAAATAGATTGTGAATAAAGTTGTAACAATACGAATAACAGTAGTTGAGTTGGTTTGTTTAAAAACCCCCTATAGAACGAACGAATGATATTTGACCTAAACAATAATTTACAGGTGCAAATGTATGATTATTTCCGGACATTTACTTATTTGTACTCCTCCTTACAAACTTCAAATTTAGTAGTAAGTTTCACTAAAAGGGGGAGAAGGGGGAATTAACCAAATGGTTAGTCATACATATGATTACAATTTAAGTTTTGTTGCTGCTGTTGAATTTTTAATAGTTGCTGTCATTCTCTATTGTTTTCAAAGCCACTTGTCGGTTCGTTGGTTTCATACTTGTCTATCTGTCTGTCCATTTGTCAGACTTTCTGGTCAAAGTTTAATTCATTTCAGAAATTAATTTGGGTTGGTATTTTTACTTTTTGGGTTGTATTCGTTTGTAAGTATTAAGCAATTAATTTATTCTAATGTCAGAGTGCGCCCAAATGACATTTATTGTAAGTTTTTGTTTATATATTTCATAAATTTATGCTCAACACATTACAAGTTTATGTTTAATTAAAATGTTAGTTTGTAAGTTTATTTGCTTTTTTTGAAAATTTTGTGTTTTATTTTAAATTTCTTAACAAAGGGAAAAATATTGGTTGAGATATAAGGTAATTTCTGAAAAGAAATTACTTTCACATAAAATAGAAGGACAAATATCTGGAAAATGTATTTCAACAAACAATGAACTAGAACTAGAACTGAACTAGAACTGAACTAGAACTGAACTAGAACTGAACAAGAACTGAACTAGAACTGAACTAGAACTGAACTAGAACTGAACTAGAACTGAACTAGAACTGAACTAGAACTGAACTAGAACTGAACTAGAACTGAACTAGAACTGAACTAGAACTGAACTAGAACTGAACCAGAACTGAACTAGAACTGAACTAGAACCGAACTAGAACTGAACTAGAACTGAGCTAGAACTGAACTAGAACTGAACTAGAACTGAACTAGAACTGAACTAGAACTGAACTAGAACTGAACTAGAACTGAACTAGAACTGAACTAGAACTGAACTAGAACTGAACTAGAACTGAACTAGAACTGAACTAGAACTGAACTAGAACTGAACTAGAACTGAACTAGAACTGAACTAGAACTGAACTAGAACTGAACTAGAACTGAACTAGAACTGAACTAGAACTGAACTAGAACTGAACTAGAACTGAACTAGAACTGAACTAGAACTGAACTAGAACTGAACTAGAACTGAACTAGAACTGAACTAGAACTGAACTAGAACTGAACTAGAACTGAACTAGAACTGAACTAGAACTGAACTAGAACTGAACTAGAACTGAACTAGAACTGAACTAGAACTGAACTAGAACTGAACTAGAAACTGAGAACTGAACTAGAACTGAACTAGAACTGAACTAGAACTGAACTAGAACTGAACTAGAACTGAACTAGAACTGAACTAGAACTGAACTAGAACTGAACTAGAACTGAACTAGAACTGAACTAGAACTGAACTAGAACTGAACTAGAACTGAACTAGAACTGAACTAGAACTGAACTAGAACTGAACTAGAACTGAACTAGAACTGAACTAGAACTGAACTAGAACTGAACTAGAACTGAACTAGAACTGAACTAGAACTGAACTAGAACTGAACTAGAACTGAACTAGAACTGAACTAGAACTGAACTAGAACTGAACTAGAACTGAACTAGAACTGAACTAGAACTGAACTAGAACTGAACTAGAACTGAACTAGAACTGAACTAGAACTGAACTAGAACTGAACTAGAACTGAACTAGAACTGAACTAGAACTGAACTAGAACTGAATAGAACTGAACTAGAACTGAACTAGAACTGAACTAGAACTGAACTAGAACTGAACTAGAACTGAACTAGAACTGAACTAGAACTGAACTAGAACTGAACTAGAACTGAACTAGAACTGAACTAGAACTGAACTAGAACTGAACTAGAACTGAACTAGAACTGAACTAGAACTGAACTAGAACTGAACTAGAACTGAACTAGAACTGAAGTAGAACTGAACTAGAACTGAACTAGAACTGAACTAGAACTGAACTAGAACTGAACTAGAACTGAACTAGAACTGAACTAGAACTGAACTAGAACTGAACTAGAACTGAAACTAGAACTGAACTAGAACTGAACTAGAACTGAACTAGAACTGAACTAGAACTGAACTAGAACTGAACTAGAACTGAACTAGAACTGAACTAGAACTGAACTAGAACTGAACTAGAACTGAACTACTGAACTAGAACTGAACTAGAACTGAACTAGAACTGAACTAGAACTGAACTAGAACTGAACTAGAACTGAACTAGAACTGAACTAGAACTGAACTAGAACTGAACTAGAACTGAACTAGAACTGAACTAGAACTGAACTAGAATTGAACTAGAACTGAACTAGAACTGAACTAGAACTGAACTAGAACTGAACTAGAACTGAACTAGAACTGAACTAGACTGAACTAGAACTGAACTAGAACTGAACTAGAACTGATCTAGAACTGAACTAGAACTGAACTAGAACTGAACTAGAACTGAACTAGAACTGAATTAGAACTGAACTACAACTGAACTACAACTGAACTAGAACTAAACTAGAACTGAACTAGAACTGAACTAGAACTGAACTAGAACTGAACTAGAACTGAACTAGAACTGAACTAGAACTGAACTAGAACTGAACTAGAACTGAACTAGAACTGAACTAGAACTGAACTAGAACTGAACTAGAACTGAACAAGAACTGAACTAGAACTGAACTAGAACTGAACTAGAACTGAACTAGAACTGAACTAGAACTGAACTAGAACTGAACTAGAACTGAACTAGAACTGAACTAGAACTGAACTAGAACTGAACTAGAACTGAACTAGAACTGAACTAGAACTGAACTAGAACTGAACTAGAACTGAACTAGAACTGAAGTAGAACTGAACTAGAACTGAACTAGAACTGAACTAGAACTGAACTAGAACTGAACTAGAACTGAACTAGAACTGAACTAGAACTGAACTAGAACTGAACTAGAACTGAACTAGAACTGAACTAGAACTGAACTAGAACTGAACTAGAACTGAACTAGAACTGAACTAGAACTGAACTAGAACTGAACTAGAACTGAACTAGAACTGAACTAGAACTGAACTAGAACTGAACTAGAACTGAACTAGAACTGAACTAGAACTGACTAAACTAGAACTGAACTAGAACTGAACTAGAACTGAACTAGAACTGAACTAGAACTGAACTAGAACTGAACTAGAACTGAACTAGAACTGAACTAGAACTGAACTAGAACTGAACTAGAACTGAACTAGAACTGAACTAGAACTGAACTAGAACTGAACTAGAACTGAACTAGAACTGAACTAGAACTGAACTAGAACTGAACTAGAACTGAACTAGAACTGAACTAGAACTGAACTAGAACTGAACTAGAACTGAACTAGAACTGAACTAGAACTGAACTAGAACTGAACTAGAACTGAACTAGAACTGAACTAGAACTGAACTAGAACTGAACTAGAACTGAACTAGAACTGAACTAGAACTGAACTAGAACTGAACTAGAACTGAACTAGAACTGAACTAGAACTGAACTAGAACTGAACTAGAACTGAACTAGAACTGAACTAGAACTGAACTAGAACTGAACTAGAACTGAACTAGAACTGAACTAGAACTGAACTAGAACTGAACTAGAACTGAACTAGAACTGAACTAGAACTGAACTAGAACTGAACTAGAACTGAACTAGAACTGAACTAGAACTGAACTAGAACTGAACTAGAACTGAACTAGAACTGAACTAGAACTGAACTAGAACTGAACTAGAACTGAACTAAACTGAACTAGAACTGAACTAGAACTGAACTAGAACTGAACTAGAACTGAACTAGAACTGAACTAGAACTGAACTAGAACTGAACTAGAACTGAACTAGAACTGAACTAGAACTGAACTAGAACTGAACTAGAACTGAACTAGAACTGAACTAGAACTGAACTAGAACTGAACTAGAACTGAACTAGAACTGAACTAGAACTGAACTAGAACTGAACTAGAACTGAACTAGAACTGAACTAGAACTGAACTAGAACTGAACTAGAACTGAACTAGAACTGAACTAGAACTGAACTAGAACTGAACTAGAACTGAACTAGAACTGAACTAGAATTGAACTAGAACTGAACTAGAACTGAACTAGAACTGAACTAGAACTGAACTAGAACTGAACTAGAACTGAACTAGAACTGAACTAGAACTGAACTAGAACTGAACTAGAACTGATCTAGAACTGAACTAGAACTGAACTAGAACTGAACTAGAACTGAACTAGAACTTGAATAGAACTGACTAGAACTGAATTAAGAAACTGAACTACAACTGAACTAGAACTGAAACTAGAAACTGAAACTAGAACATGAACTAGAACGTGAACTAGAACTTGAACTAGAACTGACTAGAGACTAACTAGAACTGAACGGAGAAACTGAACTAGACACGGAACTAGACTGAACTGAACTGAACTAGAACTGGAACTAGAACTGAACTAGAACTGAAACAATACCTGACTAGAACTGAACTAGAACTGAACTAGAACTGAACTAGAACCTAAACTAGAAGTCAACTAGAACTGATCTGATTTTGAAAGACAAGATATTTCTGACCACAAAATAAGTTTTCATTTTCAGTTTACATCGAAATATACTTCTCCTCCAACCTAGAAGATGAACAAAACTACCGAAAAATAGGAATTTCTCTAATTTCCCATTGCAAAACAGCTACCCACCATTTAATTTTCAAAACAAACACTGTTACACTTGCCACAGAGCTTCACTAACAGAATAGAAATGAAGAATGAATATTTTTGTTTTATTTAATAAACTGACAAACGGTAGCAAACGCATTACACTCTCATAATATTTTAATTTTTTATTAATATTATGATTATTATTACTTATTATTTTACTTTTGTTGTTGCATTTATAATTGTCTTTATTAAAATGTATAATTTTCTAATTAGGCTTTGCCATATACAAACATACATACGTATTCATGTTTTGAAGGTATGAGAGTGTAAATTTCTTTATGAATATTGGCTTTTGATTATACTACATTATGTAAATATGTATGCACAATGTTTATAGGAATATACATACATAAATATAGATGTTGCATGTAGGTGGAAGTGGTGGTGGCATGTTGTTCTCGTGTTTTAATAATGAACAATATTAGTAAAATTATGTTGTAGTTAGGTTTGTATAACTCTGTGTCTATGCATATGTGTCTGTAATTAATTAGTTCTTAATATGACAAATGAATTATTGGTTAGTTTCAATTAGTTGCTTGAGTGCCTGAGAAATTTCCACCTTAAATTTTAATAAGCAGGTGTTTTTCCCTATTCTACTCTAAAATACATTTCTCTTGATTTTTTACTTTTTCTTGTTATACTTAGTTACTGGTAAATATATTTTAAATGTTATGTTAGTTTCTAGGGATTCATTTGTGCGATGTTACTCTAATGATAATTAATTACACATTTAATAAAACAATCAACTAGCAGCAAGTTACATCAAAAACACCCTCTATTTGTGGCATGTTAACAAAAACTATAATTTGAATTAGGGGAAAAGTGAAAAATTATCTGTTTTGATAAATGATTGATATTTAGAGAAATGGAAAAGTAATTTAAATTGTTTATGTAACTATTTAGATGTTAGGGTCTTTCAAAATTTCGCAGAAATTAGGGTCAAGGTAAAGCTAGTGTTGACTGAAAAAGAATAGAGATTGGAAATAAGATTCTGAGAATTTTGATAAACTAAAAACCTTTCAAATTAATAACTTTTGGTCAAATTAATTCACAAATTGCTTAAATAATTTCAAATGTGTATTTCCTCTTTCAGAATTGTATTTTTTTATAATTTACATATTTTTTACTTAAACGAAAGACTACATTGAACTCTGTGCCTTTTAGTAGCAAACTGAACATGAACACAGTGGGGGACATTACAAAAAAGAAATAAATCTGTAATTTCTAAAGGGTATTTCGGACCGAACTAGAACTGAACTAGAACTGAACTAGAACTGAACTAGAACTGAACTAGAACTGAACTAGAACTAGAACTGAACTAGAACAGAACTAGAACTGAACTAGAACTGAACTAGAACTGAACTAGAACTGAACTAGAACTAGAACCGAACTAGAACTGAACTAGAACTGAACTAGAACTGAACTAGAACTGAACTAGAACTGAACTAGAACTGAACTAGAACTGAACTAGAACTGAACTAGAACTGAACTAGAACTGAACTAGAACTGAACTAGAACTGAACTAGAACTGAACTAGAACTGAACTAGAACTGAACTAGAACAGAACTGAACTGAACTAGAACTGAACTAGAACTGAACTAGAACTGAACTAGAACTCAACTAGAACTGAACTAGAACTGAACTAGAACTGAACTAGAACTGAACTAGAACTGAACTAGAACTGAACTAGAACTGAACTAGAACTGAACTAGAACTGAACTAGAACTGAACTAGAACTGAACTAGAACTGAACTAGAACTGAACTAGAACTGAACTAGAACTCAACTAGAACTCAACTAGAACTGAACTAGAACTGAACTAGAACTGAACTAGAACTGAACTAGAACTGAACTAGAACTGAACTAGAACTGAACTAGAACTGAACTAGAACTAGAACTGAACTAGAACTGAACTAGAACTAGAACTGAACTAGAACTGAACTAGAACTGAACTAGAACTGAACTAGAACTGAACTAGAACTGAACTAGAACTGAACTAGAACTGAACTAGAACTGAACTAGAACTGAACTAGAACTGAAATAGAACTGAACTAGAACGAAGGAAAAGGGAAAAATGGATGGATTTTCACCAAAGTTTTTTCGTATGCTAAAAAATCGGACTAACCGTTTCTTCCCCACTGTGCAACATTAATAATAAAAATTCCCAAATAATTTATAAAAATTATGTGGACAAAAAATAGCAACAAAAATAAAAATACACAAAACAACAATCCACTGGTTGCTTCTCATTAAATTAATCTTTTGTTGATTATTTTCAGTTGCTTTTGTTTTTTTAACATTATTTTTGTTTAATGGTTCGCAAGCAAACAAAAAAGCATTTTTAAAACAAAAAACAACTGACAGCATAAACATTAAGTAAATTATGAAAATGAAATATAAATTAAATAATATAAATTATGCAAATTGTTATTAAAAGCGTAACGTTTGGCTACAGCAAAAAATAAAAACAACAACAAAAAAGTAATTATATTTATCACAATACAAATGAAACGAAAACAAAAACAACAAGAGGAACGTAGTAGAAGAAAAATGAATTTCCGTTGTTAATTAAAATTAAAATCAGCCAGAGCAAGAAGACACAACCGGGCAAATAAAAAAAAACAACAATAAAAAGGGTTAATAAATTGTAGAGCAACAAATTCAAGTGAATTTATTAATAACCATTCATTAATTATGTGGGACTACTAGTTGTAGTACTTCTCCTATTAAAGTTTATGTTTTGTAGAAGGGATATTTAGGCCCGGGTTAAAGTAAATAATTATGCTATATTTGATTGCGGAAATAAGTGTATGAGAACTAGAACTGAACTAGAACTGAACTAGAACTGAACTAGAACTGAACTAGAACTGAACTAGAACTGGACTAGAACTGAACTAGAACTGAACTAGAACTAGAACCGAACTAGAACCGAACTAGAACTGAACTAGAACTGAACTAGAACTGAACTAGAACTGAACTAGAACCGAACTAGAACCGAACTAGAACCGAACTAGAACCTGAACTAGAACTGAACTAGAATGAACTAGAACTGAACTAGAACCTGACTAGAACTGAACTAGAACTGAACTAGAACTGAACTAGAACTGAACTAGAACTGAACTAGAACTGAACTAGAACTGAACTAGAACTGAACTAGAACTGAACTAGAACTGAACTAGAACTGAACTAGAACTGAACTAGAACTGAACTAGAACTGAACTAGAACTGAACTAGAACTGAACTAGAACTGAACTAGAACTGAACTAGAACTGAACTAGAACTAGAACTGAACTAGAACTGAACTAGAACTAGAACTGAACTAGAACTAGAACTGAACTAGAACTGAACTAGAACTGAACTAGAACTGAACTAGAACTGAACTAGAACTGAACTAGAACTGAACTAGAACTGAACTAGAACTGAACTAGAACTGAACTAGAACTGAACTAGAACTGAACTAGAACTGAACTAGAACTGAACTAGAACTGAACTAAAACTGAACTAGAACTGAACTAGAACTGAACTAGAACTGAACTAGAACTTAACTAGAACTAGAACTGAACTAGAACTGAACTAGAACTGAACGAACGAACTAGAACTGAACTAGAAACTAGAACTAGAACTTGAACTGAACTAGAACTGAACTAGAACTGAACTAAACTGAACTAGAACTGAACTAGAACTGAACTAGAACTGAACTAGAACTGAACTAGAACTGAACTAGAATGAACTAGAACTGAACTATAATTCTGAACTAGAAACTAGAACTGAACTAGAACTAGAACTTCGAACTGAACTAGAACTGAACTAGAACCTGACTAGAACTGAACTAGAACTGAACTAGAAACTGAACGAGAACTAACGAGAACTGAACTAGAACTGAACTAGAACTGAACTAGAACTGAACTAGAACTAGAACTGACTAGAACTGAACTAGAACTGAACTATAACTGAACTAGAACTGAACTAGAACTAAACTAGAACTGAACTAGAACCTGAACGAGAACTGAACTAGAACTGAACTAGAACTGAATTAGAACTGAACTAGAACTGAACTAGAACTGAACTAGAACTGAACTAGAACTGAACGAGACTGAACTAGAATCTGAACTAGAAACTAGAAACTAGGGACTGAACTTAGAACTGACTAAGAATGAACTAGAGAAACTGGAACAGGAACTGGAACTGAGGAGAACTGAACTAGAACTGAACTAGAACTGAACTAGAACTGAACTAAGAACTGAACTAGAAACTGAACTAGAACTGAACTAGAACTGAACTAGAACTAGAACTAGAAACTTAGAACTAGAACTAGAAACTAGAACTAGAACTAGAACTAGAACTAGAATGAACTAGAAAACTGAACTAGAACTGAACTAGAACTGAACTAGAACTGAACTAGAACTGAACTAGAACTAGAACTGAACTAGAAACTGAACTAGAACTGAACTAGAACTGAACTAGAACTACTAGAACTGAACTAGAACTGAACTAGAACTAAACTAGAACTGAACTAGAACTGAACTAGAACTGAACTAGAACTGAACTAGAACTGAACTAGAACTGAACTAGAACTGAACTAGAACTGAACTAGAACTGACTAGAACTGAAGCTAGAACTGAACTAGAACTGAACTAGAACTGAACTAGAACTGAACTAGAACTGAACTAGAACTGAACTAGAACTGAACTAGAACTGAACTAGAACTAAAGTAGAACTTAACATAATGAAATCAAGAAGTGATCGCACCTAATAATTACTTTCACGATCGGCCCATTATTACATAATCTAACTGGATATCCTAGATGATAATCACAAGTATACACTTTGAAATGGAGTGGTAAGAGTTATTGCACTTTCATATTTATTTCGGTGTATCTACATTTCCTCTCACAACTTAATAATTTATTTTTTACCACCGTGTTTTATTATTTTAACTATTAGTGTCATTAAATAAGAATCTAAGCATTAATATTAAACTAATAAAAATATAAAATTTCCTTTTTCATCATCATTAAGCGACCAGAACTGTTTACAACAGCAATTATTTTTGTGTTTTACGTTATATATTTTTTTTACTCTATGCACCTTTATATTGTTTCTAATCGAGTGTTGCGATCACAATCTAAGAGAATGTAATAAAACACTTCTTTTTTTAATAAGAGTTTTTTTTTTTTGTTTTGTTTGTAGTTTTCCTCTAAGTTATAATAATGATTATTGCCAAGTTTTTATTGACATTTTTCTTATTTAACTGTTTAAACCACACATTCTATCCTAGTCGAAAGCATTCGGTGAGTTACTCCAATATACTAATGCTTTTTTACTAATACTAAAGGTATTGGCGGTTTATGTCTTGTAAACTTTGTCTTTTGCTGGTTGATGATGATGATGATGCTGCTGCTGATGCTCTTGGTGTTTATTGTAAATAAATGTTCAAGTGCTATTAGATCTGTTAAGCGATAAGCTAAAATCTTAGATTTCTTTTAGCTAGATACTTTTTCTTTTTCTCATACTCATTGCTATTATTTTTATGCTATTTCTTATTTTTTCGCTGGTTTAACAACAAACATCATCAATTCATCGTTTTGGGATGGCTATTAATGTTACTGGCAATTGATTGGAAGTTATAAGAGGTGTAGGGATTCTGGTCAGAAGTTATAATGAAATTTTTAATGTTTTGTTTTTATTTTGAAAATTTATTTGTTATGATTTTATGATCAAATATTATTGAGACAAACTCCTTATATATCCACAAATCCTCTAAAATCTCTAGCCGATCGCAGCACACTATCTCAACTCTTACATAACCTTGGTAGAATAGGACTGTCCCATGTCGAAGTTCTTGTCATGCGATCTTATCCCTCTGGTATCTTCTTGTCCTCACAGTAACAACTTTAAGAAAAGTCATTAAGCTAAATTTAGTAACCTCATACAAGCCATTGTTAAAAATACTATCAGAACCCGTAACATATCTTCTAAATGCTTTAAAAAAGCTTCTACTCTGCGACACTAATTGGACACTGCTGCTACCATAAAATGTTAATACTGCTAACATCCGCAACCGATCTCGTAAAAGTTACCAATCGAGCAGACTATCTATCGCTATGATGATGACACCTCTTTGTCAGATTATATCCTTGTTAAATTCAAGAATTCATGGTGGATTTCTGTAAAACCATGAGTCACGATTCCCTAAAACACCAACATAATTTCAGCGGTAAAAGCTCCTTGAATGTAAACGTGCTTGTTTAAATCCTCCATAAAATTTTTCAATAAAAATTTCAACTTCACAGCATTAAGAAAAATCAATTACTACACCTAATAAACAATCCCTCTAAATTATTTAAAAAATCCTTAGAATTTATTATAAAAATCCTTAAATACACACACAAACAATTTTCCGTTAACCCTATGGGAATGAACAATACATGCATACAAATATCTACTTTATAGTGACCATGTATGCCATACATTTAAGTAGAATTGGAAAAAAAGGAGACCACCTGTAGCGTTAATATGGACAGAAAGCAAAAAAGAAGACAACCAGAACTCCTTAGCTACCAGTATTCAAGTTAACTACTAACAGCGAAACACAAAATCTTCTAAGCACATTACATACCTATACACGTCACTAAATACAAGTCAAGTGAACGGGAACGGAATTTTTTTTTTTTTTTGTTGCAGCTTAAATGATGCGACACTCAATTTAAACCTGGGATAAATAAACTTGCACTCAAATTGAGTTACGATCGCCAATGCTAACACAGAAAAGAGATAAAGTCGAATAAGAGGAGTAAAAGGTGGTCTTTCTGTTTTATTGTGTGTGGGCTGTGGACAATATAATTACATCGCACATCTACGGTTCAAACCTTCAAGAAAGCTGAAAAAATAAAAATCTTCTCCTCATAAGCGAGTATGTGACGCAAATGGCCACAAGTAAGTAGCTAGCAAGCAAGCAAGTAAGCTGTAGCAAATCTGTTGGGAATTTTCAACTCATTTCCTTTTGGCGATGGCAAAGACGAGTTGCTGCTGCTGCTATAACAAGATGCGATACGATACAAAGATATGATATGAGTAAGATACGAACGAACGATTCCATACCAAAAAAAAAATCCCCAGCAAATGCAATTTAAGTGAGAAGCGATACGAGATGCAATGCGATTCGTTGTCAATACAGTATATTTAAGAGTAATAAGGCGGCTTCTTATAAGAGTTCATATATGTATCTTAAATCGTATTTATATATATATTCTTATTCCTATAAGGCTAAGCACTCGATTGAGTAGCAGTAGCTATATTAGCTAAAATCGAAAAAAAAAAAAACTTTGTGAGCTTATCAACATCATTACAGCCAACCCCAATCACGTATTGGCTTAATATGTTGCACTACACGTAGAGATCTTGGGTTTTGTTTCTTTTCAATTGAAATAATATATAAGACATACAAAACTTTGGACATTTGTTTTTGGGGGGGATCTAAATAAGAAGAATAAAAACTAAATTTCACATTTCATTTACACGATGATGGCAGTTAAAGTTACAGTGGGCTGTTTGAAGGGAAATTGAGAGTATAAAATTGAAAATAAATAAGTTCAGTTTTATATTGAAAGTTAACCTAAAAATGTGTTTGTGCTTTATGAATTCATTGCATCCATCAACCATTTAATGTACATAACTTAACCGCTAATTTGTTTATGGATCAGACTTAATTTTTTATGGAAATAACCATTTACTATAGCTGTCAAATCCAAATTACTCTCTACATCAGATAATAACCTTGGGACATCGATGTCCCATATACATGAAAGAGATCACAGTCTAAAGATCGCTTCATGGGGTCATGCAGGAGGTATCTCTAGGCGAGAGATTCATTTGGTTTGAAAGCTCAATGCACGAGATATCTCTATGCAAAATTTGTCAGATGTATTATGAACGCTCAAACTTGAGCAGTGTAGATTCTAATGCTTTCAATAAAATAAACGATATACATATCGGTCCATATTGATATCTATCATATAAGTTATACGATATTCTCGAGTACACAACAGATACGAAAGACCTGAACTCTATGCGCGACGATATACATATAGGTCCATATTCTATCGAGGCCGTTATACCATCATATAAGTTATATGATATTCTCGAGTACACAACAGATACAAAAGACCTGAACGACAGCTTCTTAAGGTCTACAATAAACAAGTTATGAACATCAAAGATCTCTAGAAAGATAGGAAGATCAGATGACTCAATCTTCTTTGAGTCCAACACCTCAAAACGCACTAATAATTTTCTAAAACTCTTTCAAAATGCAGTCTTCGAAAGTATCGTAGATTTTAAAAAGCTCGATAATATACCAGGCTGATGATTTGGATTGATAACAAACATAAAGACCAAAAAAATCAAATAGATGCACTATTATAAAGTCCATGCAATATTTAATCAATAGAAAGCAATGAGAAAAACTTACATATTTTCTTTATTTCTTTTGTCCCACTGTCCCGAACCAATAAAAAACAATTATACGAAAAAGCCACTACCAAACAGTAATAACTACAACTAACTGGTGGCTAAAAGTCACTTAGGCATTGGCAACACAGATCAACTTTAGAGATCGTGTCAGATTAGAGAAATTTATTAGTAAAATGCCGCAGAGGGAGACTCACGTTTGGTCTCTAAATACCCACAAACAAACGTACACCAACGATAACATTCAGCAAGCAACAACAACGAATTTTAAACTAAAAAGTCGCACTACTACAATTCATTGATAGTTTGTTGCCACTACTGCTGCAGTAAGGTAGTGGTGGTAAAACTGCTGACATTAAATTGTAGCTAAGGCAGCATGTATCAGAGTTTCAATTTGCAACGCAACTTATAATGTGGCATTTTGCAATTGAGCCACATAACAAAACGCATTTCTTTGGCTTGTTGCAACTGTTTCACAGTAACTTGCAACAACTACTAATACTTGACTTAGACTTTTGTAGCCACCAATAAGAAAATAAAGAAACGGGGGAACGAACGAGCGAAGACATTGAATTCTATAATATTGACTGGAGTTTTATTTCTTGTAGTTTGCTGCTGCTGCTCCTTCAAACCGTAAATCATTGATAAAAAACAAAGTTAAGCGTGCTGATGAGACAACCCAAAGTAGCTGGCTGGTTGGCTAGCACACTGGCAAGAAACAAAGAGTTTATTTGCTTCACATGTGTAGACCATTTTTCAATTGTTTCTGACTGCCGTTTTGCTAAACAGAATGTGCGAGCAGAGTTTGTTTTTTGGTTCGTTCTGTCGATATTTTGTTCGTTCTTGGTGATTGGACGTTGCAAATATTTTGGGTAATTTTGCATCATTATGTCAATTAATCACATTTAATTTGGCATAAAAGGATGTGTGAAAATTTCATTGAAACTAATTTATGATCCTCATGATTCTTGTGTTTTCATACGATCGTTGTTAATGACATACAAAGTAGTGGTTTTGCATTTGCAGAGGCATGTAAATAAAGGCTTTCTTTTCCTTTTTTAAGTAGCAATATTTTTGTGTGTCATTTAAAGAAATGAATATTTATATGATCATTTCTTTTAATTGGAACTTTTGTTTTCCGCTTAAAATATGGAGTATTTACATGAAGTTTTTTATTTTAAAGGGGAAGACTTGATGACAATGAACTTTACGAAATGAATACTTGCAATAAATTTGAGGTGTCAACAAAGTAGGTGACCAGTTGGAAGAGAAAATTATCTCCATAAGAGATACTTTGTTGCAGGAAATATTTGAATAATGTTGATAAATTTGGCAGAAAATGTAATTAAGTTCAAAAACATTGTTAGAACGGAACTAGAAATGAACTAGAACTGAACTAGAACTGAACTAGAACTGAACTAGAACTGAACTAGAACTGAACTAGAACTGAACTAGAACTGAACTAGAACTGAACTAGAACTGAACTAGAACTGAACTAGAACTGAACTAGAACTGAACTAGAACTGAACTAGAACTGAACTAGAACTGAACTAGAACTGAACTAGAACTGAACTAGAACTGAACTAGAACTGAACTAGAACTGAACTAGAACTGAACTAGAACTGAACTAGAACTGAACTAGAACTGAACTAGAACTGAACTAGAACTGAACTAGAACTGAACTAGAACGAACTAGAACTGAACTAGAACTGAACTAGAACTGAACTAGAACTGAACTAGAACTGAACTAGAACTGAACTAGAACTGAACTAGAACTGAAACTAGAACTGAACAGAACTGAACTAGAACTGAACTAGAACTGAACTAGAACTGAACTAGAACTGAACTAGAACTGACTAGAACTGAACTAGAACTGAACTAGAACTGAACTAAACTGAACTAGAACGAACTAGAACTGACTAGAACTGAACTAGAACTGAACTAGAACTGAACTAGAACTGAACTAGAACTGAACTAGAACTGAACTAGAACTGAACTAGAACTGAACTAGAACTGAACTAGAACTGAACTAGAACGAACTAGAACTGACTAGAACTGAACTAGAACTGAACTAGAACTGAACTAGAACTGAACTAGAACTGAACTAGAACTGAACTAGAACTGAACTAGAACTGAACTAGAACTGAACTAGAACTGAACTAGAACTGAACTAGAACTGAACTAGAACTGAACTAGAACTGAACTAGAACTGAACTAGAACTGAACTAGAACTGAACTAGAACTGAACTAGAACTGAACTAGAACTGAACTAGAACTGAACTAGAACTGAACTAGAACTGAACTAGAACTGAACTAGAACCGAACTAGAACTGAACTAGAACTGAACTAGAACTGAACTAGAACTGAACTAGAACTGAACTAGAACTAAACTAGAACTGAATAAATTTTAATTATTTTATTGGGTTTTAATTTCTAATTACTTAAATACGAAGTTTTAAAAATAATTTAAAAACTACTTCTACATAAACTTTGGAAAGAAATCTTAAGACTCCAAACAATGCAATATACTCCAAAAAAAACTCGATGATCCTTTTGCTTAGTTGCCACTCGAAAAAATTCCTTCAAAGTCATAACGCAACATTGTTTAAAGGACATCATCATCAGTAAAAAAAATTATGTTAAAAATTGCACTTTATATTTTTGCAACTTGTTGTTGACGGTATACAACAAACAATATAAATACTTTTGGCTTTTTTTATTTATAATAATAAGAATGTTTTCCTTTTTTTTCTATTGTTGTAAAAAGAAATTATTATGTACATGACAATAATAAAGAAAACCTCCCTAGAAAGATGATAAGGCAAAAAGTAATAAAACTTTCAAATTACTTTTTTTTGTTGGAGTTTTCTTTAAAGAAAAGTAAGCAACAACAACAGGAGTAGAAAAAAAAACATAAAACAAGGAAAAGAATTAATGTTTGACAAGATATTGCAACTTCTATATAAGAATATATATTTTTTTATTATTTGTACTTTTTATTATCATTTTATTTTACTTTTCAAACTGATATTCTCAGCAGATTACAATGTACTAGGAAGGAGTAGTAAAAGAAATTAAATAAAAGACAAGCAAAAAAGGGATAGCAACAAATTAAGATTATAGGAAGAAAAAAGCTAAGCCTCTGAGAGAAGAAGTATAAGATAAAGGTTGTCTATTATTTAAACAATACAGTGGGATAATATGCTGAAGCCAAGTGATCAAAAAGTTTGGTGATATTTTTCAATAGCTGAAGATCTTATTCTTGAACTAGAACTGAACTAGAACTGAACTAGAACTAAACTAGAACTGAACTAGAACTGAACTAGAACTGAACTAGAACTGAACTAGAACTGAACTAGAACTGAACTAGAACTGAACTAGAACTGAACTAGAACTGAACTAGAACTGAACTAGAACTGAACTAGAACTGAACTAGAACTGAACTAGAACTGAACTAGAACTGAACTAGAACTGAAACTAGAACTGAACTAGAACTGAACTAGAACTGAACTAGAACTGAACTAGAACTGAACTAGAACTGAACTAGAACTGAACTAGAACTGAACTAGAACTGAACTAGAACTGAACTAGAACTGAACTAGAACTGAACTAGAACTGAACTAGAACTGAACTAAACTGAACTAGAACTGAACTAGAACTGAACTAGAACTGAACTAGAACTGAACTAGAACTGAACTAGAACTGAACTAGAACTGAACTAGAACTGAACTAGAACTGAACTAGAACTGAACTAGAACTGAACTAGAACTGAACTAGAACTGAACTAGAACTGAACTAGAACTGAACTAGAACTGAACTAGAACTGAACTAGAACTGAACTAGAACTGAACTAGAACTGAACTAGAACTGAACTAGAACTGAACTAGAACTGAACTAGAACTGAACTAGAACTGAACTAGAACTGAACTAGAACTGAACTAGAACTGAACTAGAACTGAACTAGAACTGAACTAGAACTGAACTAGAACTGAACTAGAACTGAACTAGAACTGAACTAGAACTGAACTAGAACTGAACTAGAACTGAACTAGAACTGAACTAGAACTGACTAGAACTGAACTAGAACTGAACTAGAACTGAACTAGAACTGAACTAGAACTGAACTAGAACTGAACTAGAACTGAACTAGAACTGAACTAGAACTGAACTAGAACTGAACTAGAACTGAACTAGAACTGAACTAGAACTGAACTAGAACTGAACTAGAACTGAACTAGAACTGAACTAGAACTGAACTAGAAATGAACTAGAAATGAACTAGAACTGAACTAGAACTGAACTAGAACTGAACTAGAACTGAACTAGAACTGAACTAGAACTGAACTAGAACTGAACTAGAACTGAACTAGAACTGAACTAGAAATGAACTAGAAATGAACTAGAACTGAACTAGAACTGAACTAGAACTGAACTAGAACTGAACTAGAACTGAACTAGAACTGAACTAGAACTGAAATAGAACTGAACTACAACTTAACCAAAACTTAACTAGATAAAGTTCCTAAACCCTCATCATTTTTACACTCTTTTACCACTGTTCAAGTAACGTTAAAGACAGATTATAAATTATGAATAAACACTCGTAGTTATGGTTTAATCAAACAAAGAATTATTTAAACAGTCCTTGTTTTTTCCTTCATTATTTTTTCTTCTATAACTCCTCTACAAACTTCTTGAGAAAAATCAAAGTCGAAGATATGTAAAAATGACACCAAAGGGATTAAAATATGCATTTGTTTGCAGCACACAAAAAAATCTAAAACATAAATTCTTAACAACTAGAAAAAAAAAACTAAGAAGAAAAAAAACAATAATGTAACAGAGTTTGAGGTCATTTTCTACATAGAAGAAAAAAATCCAACAAGTTAAATGAGGAAAAAACTGAGAAATTATAATAATAGAGAACAAACCCTAAAAGCCAAAAGAACATGAAACTAAAAAAATAAAATAAAGTGAAAAACTTTAATTGCATGCAATGCAATGGATGTACAGCACAATTTTTGTACTTTATAACTTTTGTCTGCATTTAGAGCGAATGGAGAAGGAAAAAGTCCTTTTGGAATGAGTTGGTATTTCACATTTTACCCTCGAGATAAATGTTCCTATACACAAACACCAGCTCACATCTGTTTGTACAAGAAACTTACAAATATATATACAAGGAAACTGCTGGTGTTTAAGAGAACAGGAACTATTATATCTTACTTTGCCAGTAAAAGCTTAAAGTCCATCACATTTATTCTGTATATGAAGGATTTTTCCTTTCCTATTTCCCCATATTTATGTGTGAGTGTATTTTTCTTCTTTGTACACTGACAGCTGTTTGGTCAGCGTGAAATTATTTTAATGAGTTCGAAAGTCAAACAATTTGCATTTTGTGTGCAAAAGCTTTTTTTTTTGGACAAAACTTTTTTTCTCTGCTGTTAAATGAATGTTGTGTGTATGTAAGAGTCTGCAAACGAATTATGATGATGGTCAGGATGGCTAGTGTTGGTGTGTATGTGTGTATTCAAGTCTTTCATCCATATTTTGTGAGCTATGGGAATTTACTATGTACTCGTATCTTTAAGTAGTGCTGGCTGACTGGCTGGTTGGTTCGTTGGTAGGTTGTGCTGTTAATGGTGATGAAGCAAAAGTTTACTCAATGCTCTTAAGCGTTAAGCGAATTTTATATGAGTTAAATTACTTTGGATTATTAGCCACAAAAGTAACATCAATTAGCACCACAATATAGTGTTTACACTAACAAAAAAAAAAAAAAAAAACACAAAACCCTCAGAAATTGGCTGCTAATAAAATAAAAATAATGAAAAAACACACAAAAAAATAAAGAAGAAACTTTTACTTCCCTCAAGATGACGATAGCATGAAGCTCGCACCAACCAACCAACGTACATCGTTATATATTTATACCCTAGTTGGTACGAAGTATTCAGAGCTAAGGAATTCATAAGTTTTTAACATCCACTTGACCCTAAAAATATGTTTGTATATATATAATGTTACAATTTAAATATGTTTGTATATAAGTGTACTTCTACTTATATTTTCTCTTTTACATAAGAAGGTTTATGTATTTAATTTAGCAATTTATTTACCACATACAAATTCTCTAAAGTTTTACTTTTCAACTTTTTGTAAATCGTTGGAAATAATTTTCATTATTTTATCACGTTCAGTTTGGATAGTGCGTGGAATATGTAATGGCACACAAAATAATGTTGCAAATTATTAATAGAAGTTTTATGTATATGTTAAAAGTTAATACTAGAAAACTGGGATACGCAAAGAGCTCTCTTATAAGCTTTGTTACTCTCTTGCTTTCACTCGTACGTAAGCTCACACATGCCTATAAAAACAAACAAAACCAGTCAAAGGACTGGGGTGCGGAGCAACCAAAAAAGGGTTTGTAGCATCGCTAACAGATTCTGAAATGCTCTCTAGATATCAGTTCTAGATCTCTCACTGTAAAACATTTTTAATGATAAGTTTATAAAATAAATATGCTAATGATTTTAATTTCATTTTTATACGAAAACTTATAGCTACCACTGCTACAGAAAATGCAATATAACATAAATTGTATGCATAAAACAGGATAAAGCGTTCAGAGAGTATTAAAATAAATAGACGATGATGAGTTAGTATCCTATTAAAAACCATTAAAAGCAAGAAGAAAACTTATTTGCTTTAATATAAAAAATAAATAAACACAAAATAAAATTACAAGAGAAACCCAAACTTTGTTTGGTGAAAACCACAACAATTTTTTTTTTCTCTCGTTTCGTTTAATTTTAAAGGAAAGTAAAAGCAACAGAACAGGAAATAAGACAGAGTTTTAAAAATATCAAGAGCAAACGATGACGACGACAACAATAACTTCATTATCCTAAAACAGACCACAAAAGAGTTGCTGCTCTTATCAGGCCACATCAATAAGCTTTTGTTTTCGGAATTAAAAACTTTAAAGCAGAAATATAAGTTAAAGAGTGGCCAGCTTAAAAGGAATTTCAAATATTTGTTTTAAATTAAATTATTCTATATTTAAATACAATATTGATTAATTGTTTTCAGATAAAAGTTTCTGAGAAAGCAGAAGTACAATTAAATACATAGTACTGTTAACCCACTTACTTTCAAATATATTTGCTAATCATATTTCTATTTAAATATTTACTTAAATAATGAAAATTATATAGAAAAATATTTACATACATTAAACTTTTTTTTTTTGCAAAATCGAAAAAAAGAAACGCTACAAAAGATAAAAATTCCCTTTGGCTTTGTTGGGGTTGGTGGCTTTACATTTACGATCTCTATGTACATAATGTTCTAATACATACTTTTCGGCTCTGGTTGGACTGCTAGTGACCAATCATCGTTATAAAATCGTTAGCAGGGCTCTTTGATGTTTGATGTGGTTCACCATTTAACCAAATGAAATTATATTATACGAGTCTGTGTGTGTGTGTGGGGGGCGAAAGTACATGTACTCAAAGGAGCAACCAAAATCCCTAATATCAAACAATAATGCAACACGCGCACTGGTGGATGAATGGAATTTTCCATTATTTAATATCGATTATATTTGTATTATCTCATTATTTGTATCGTTCTAATGTACATACATACATACATACATAAGTAAGTCTGCATATGATTTGATTTAAGATAAAATTTCAAGATTTTAAAAATTAAATTATAGTTGTAGCATGCAAGGGATGAATACAATCGATTTATTTCACACAATACTTGGTAATAGGTGGTCATTATCAACCATATTATTTCATTTAGCTGAATATGTAATTATTGTTAAAAAGGTTAGTGGTTCGAGCCCTTGAGGAACTGGAACTGAACAGGAACTGAACTACAACTGAACTAGAACTGAACTAGAACTGAAATAGAACTGAACTAGAACTGAACTAGAACTGAACTAGAACTGAACTAGAACTGAACTAGAACTGAACTAGAACTGAACTAGAACTGAACTAGAACTGAACTAGAACTGAACTAGAACTGAACTAGAACTGAACTAGAACTGAACTAGAACTGAACTAGAACTGAACTAGAACTGAACTAGAACTGAACTAGAACTGAACTAGAACTGAACTAGAACTGAACTAGAACTGAACTAAAACTGAACTAGAACTGAACTAGAACTGAACTAGAACTGAACTAGAACTGAACTAGAACTGAACTAGAACTGAACTAGAACTGAACTAGAACTGAACTGAACTAGAACTGAACTAGAACTGCACTAGAACTGAACTAGAACTGAACTAGAACTGAACTAGAACTGAACTAGAACTGAACTAGAACTGAACTAGAACTGAACTAGAACTGAACTAGAACTGAACTAGAACTGAACTAGAACTGAACTAGAACTGAACTAGAACTGAACTAGAACTGAGAACTGAACTAGAACTGAACTAGAACTGAACTAGAACTGAACTAGAACTGAACTAGAACTGAACTAGAACTGAACTAGAACTGAACTAGAACTGAACTAGAACTGAACTAGAACTGAACTAGAACTGAACTAGAACTGAACTAGAACTGAACTAGAACTGAACTAGAACTGAACTAGAACTGAACTGAACTGAACTGAACTAGAACTGAACTAGAACTGAACTAGAAAACTAGAACTGAACTAGAACTGAACTAGAACTGAACTAGAACTGAACTAGAACTGAACTAGAACTGAACTAGAACTGAACTAGCACTGAACTAGAACTGAACTAGAACTGAACTAGAACTGAACTAGAACTGAACTAGAACTGAACTAGAACTGAACTAGAACTGAACTAGAACTGAACTAGAACTGAACTAGAACTGAACTAGAACTGAACTAGAACTGAACTAGAACTGAACTAGAACTGAACTAGAACTAAAGAACTGAACTAGAACTGAACTAGAACTGAACTAGAACTGAACTAGAACTGAACTAGAACTGAACTAGAACTGACTAGAACTGAACTAGAACTGAACTAGAACTGAACTAGAACTGAACTAGAACTGAACTAGAACTGAACTAGAACTGAACTAGAACTGAACTAGAACTGAACTAGAACTGAACTAGAACTGAACTAGAACTGAACTAGAACTGAACTAGAACTGAACTAGAACTGAACTAGAACTGAACTAGAACTGAACTAGAACTGAACTAGAACTGAACTAGAACTGAACTAGAACTGAACTAGAACTGAACTAGAACTGAACTAGAACTGAACTAGAACTGAACTAGAACTGAACTAGAACTGAACTAGAACTGAACTAGAACTGAACTAGAACTGAACTAGAACTGAACTAGAACTGAACTAGAACTGAACTAGAACTGAACTAGAACTGAACTAGAACTGAACTAGAACTGAACTGAACTAGAACTGAACTAGAACTGAACTAGAACTGAACTAGAACTGAACTAGAACTGAACTAGAACTGAACTAGAACTGAACTAGAACTGAACTAGAACTGAACTAGAACTGAACTAGAACTGAACTAGAACTGAACTAGAACTGAACTAGAACTGAACTAGAACTGAACTAGAACTGATAGAACTGAACTAGAACTGAACTAGAACTGAACTAGAACTGAACTAGAACTGAACTAGAACTGAACTAGAACTGAACTAGAACTGAACTAGAACTGAACTAGAACTGAACTAGAACTGAACTAGAACTGAACTAGAACTGAACTAACTAGAACTGAACTAGAACTGAACTAGAACTGAACTAGAACTGAACTAGAACTGAACTAGAACTGAACTAGAACTGAACTAGAACTGAACTAGAACTGAACTAGAACTGAACTAGAACTGAACTAGAACTGAACTAGAACTGAACTAGAACTGAACTAGAACTGAACTAGAACTGAACTAGAACTGAACTAAAACTGAACTAAAACTGAACTAGAACTGAAATAGAACTGAAATTCACATAAATATCATGCAATAATGACAAATAAATGACTAATTTCTGCTTTTACAGTTAACATTTCGAATGTGTATTTCATTTAGCTTTTTTAACAAGCTTCTATTAAAGACTTTAGCGTTTAATAATTGTAAGCCCAAAATATAAACAAGTTTCTAACCTTTAGCCATTAATATCCGGAATGGCCCTTAAATTATTTTAGGTGACTTTTAAATTACTTCAAATTGCTAAATTGACAATTTTTAGTACATCATCAAATAAATTATTAACAAAACTTATGTTCGTTCATGCCTTTCATATTATTCATGTACTTTATTTTAATAATAATAACTTCCCAAAAAATATTATTATGGCAATAAGAAATGTTACGAGTATCATAAAAAAATCCAAGTACAATAATGTCAGTAATAATAAAAAAAAAAAACAACAAGACAAACTAACTCAGTGGAATTGTTGTATAATATTTTACTATAATTTTTACAATAATAAAAATATAATGAAAAAATCCTTTAACATTTATAGTTTTGGAAATACAAAATAAAAACATGTTTGTTTGTTTGTTCATTTTGTATATTTTTCTTCAACAGCAGTCAGAGTAAGTAGTTAGTACTTTGTGTTGTTGGTCTTTGTTTTTGGTGTATGTATTTGTGTTTTTATATCCGTTGAAATGCACTGCCGAAAATAAAAGTTTCCTTCCTTTTTAATTTCATTTTATGTTTAAGTACAAACAACTATTTATTTTTCCATCTAGTAGTTATACTTTTCAAATATGTATATATGTATGTATTTTAAGGGGTACGAGAGTGAAGTAAATAAGTAGTTTCCTCAACTCTTTGTTGCATTTTTATTGGCTGTTTTAATAGTTTTTTATATATTTTTTTTTACTTTTTATGTAGTGCATTATTAAGCTTATTTTGTATTATTTTTGGCATAATAAAACGTTTTTTTGTTTAATTTTCCTTATTTCTCTCATTAGTATTATTATCATAAATTCCAAGTAAAATGTTTAATTGCTATTATGTTTTAAGCTTAATTAAACGTAAAAGAAGTCATTAGAAAGAAAATTATGGAGTTATGAATGAATTTTGCACAAAATGAATGGTGAATGTTGATTTTGCATAATGTGTTCATTTTGAATTTAGTAAAATATAAATGTTGGAATGATTGTATATAATTTTAATTATGATATTATTGTTCTTTACAGATTATATTAAAAAAAGTGTTTTGTTATTAAAATGGTTTTAAATTGTCCTAATTTTAGAGAATTTGAGTTTTAAGTGATATTAAATTTATAAATCATTGTGATAATTCAATGAGCGAAATATACTTTTCTCAAAAATTGTTTATGTTTGATTTCAGATACATTATTCTTAAGTTTAAGTCTAAGTTGAATTTCTTATATCCTACTCTGATGTGAAGCGTATCTTAGGAAGAATGTTTCGCATTGATTGAAACAAATTGTATAAGGACGAGGAAAGTTCTGGACTATAAGAAAAGTGGGGCAAAACTTCCCAACCACTTCTTTTCAAATACTTTTTAACATATAGATGAAACGCTTTTAGTCCCACCAAATACAGAGCATTATATTTGCGACATGGATATTTGGCTTTGATGTCCAAAGTCATCGTTACCACAATTTGCACAAGTTTATGGTGAAAGTGTTCTATTGACAGATTTTATGTGCGGTTCAGACATGGTGATTTTAACATGGAAGACAAAGATAGTCCAGGTTATCGATGTAAGGTTGGAGACTAGGAATTGGAGGAATTATTTCCTGTTGAACTTAACAAGAGCTTACAACATCATAAGGAGCTTCTCAAGCAATAATTTCAAATCATTAGAAGCAAGATTCATTCAGAATCGGGGGAACTAGGTTTCATTTCAACTTAAGTTCAAGAGAGCTTCAAAGATGGCTCTGCTTGTCCGAAATGTTGTTTGTAATAGATAGACCGAACCGACACCAAAGGCGAATATTCATGGCGCTAAGATATAACTATGCATTTGAAGGGACTAAAAGGGTCGTATATATTATTCGGAACCTGTACCGAAAGCTACAGATTCGTTTGGCCGAAAAAAGCTTCAAATATATAGTCAGATATGAAGGCTTAATATTCCACCACAACAACGCTCGGAAAGTTTTACATTAATCCAGACCTTGCCCCCCACCGACTACTATATCTTTCGAATGATACAGAACGCTCTCTTTTGAATACGTCACATTTTAGAACAATATATCCGAAATTGATTCTCGGACTGAAAATACAATTTGGAGTTCTTTTGGCGCGGAAACCATATGTTACCAGAAAAATTTATTTTGTGATTTAGAAACTTTTCTTTCTCTCTCTCTCTTAAAAAGACAATTGTTTCAATCTAAGTACCAACAAATTTAAATATTTATATAAAATATCTTATTTTTATAACATTTCAATACACTCCGCTCGTATTGTTATCTTATTTACACTTAAAGGAAGATTTCAAATAAGAAACGTTAAATTCAAACAAAAAAAACGGAATAATCTCTCTATAACAGATTGAAAAATGATTTCAAGAATTTCTTTTGAAGTTTTAACACTTTATGACTGTGTGTGTATAAGTAAAATATACATATACAAATAAAGTATACGCACCGTAGTACTAACTCATATCACTTTTTTGTATATTTAAATATTCCCTGCAGTTCACAGTGCATATCCCAAATAGTTACAGAATTTGATTACACTTTGATTACAAATGGACATAAACCCTAGAAAAAATACTAAATTGTCTTCTCCCTATATAACTTGGGAACACTTTCTCTATGTAAAGTGTTTAATTATTCAAAAATACACAGAGGGGAAAATTATATACACGCCTGGTACCAAATTGTCACCAAATTTTTCAATAACATCCGTTGTCAAGTATATACATACATACAACAACAACATGTAATGTTGACCACTCAACGTTGTCAACATTGCTACAATTCATTGTCGCAATCTAAATTTTAGACAACGGATGTGCATAAAATTTAGATAGCGACAACGAATTATTACAATGTTGACAACGTTGCGTGGTCAACATTAAATGTTGTTGTTGTATGTATATATATACTTGACAAAGGATGTTATTGAAAAATTTGGTGTCAATTAAGGATTTAGACATTTAAGAAAAGGGATACATTGTCGCCTTGTGCAGCTGCTGGGGATTTGAAGTATGAATTACAGTTTGTTTTTAAAACGGAAGTTAAATTTCAGCTGTAAAATGGTGGCGACGTGTAACAAATCAACTGTATTTCATTAGTATGTGTATTTGTTCGACTTTCTTATAAGAATGTAATAAATCAAGTTGTAAAGTTATAATGCTACCTACAACAACAACAATAATAACACCATTGTAAGAAAGAATTGGAAACGCTTCAATAATAAAAGCACGAAGTAAATCTGAAAAGTTGTTTAAAAATTATACGTTTTCTGCTCTACAACCAAAGTCAAACTATTTGAAGAACTAATCAAATTGAGAATAATCCTATAAACTAGGAATTAAAATAAAGAAATAATCAAATTAATTTTTCCCAACATTTAAAACTACTTTTTAAACGGCTTTTCTACATATTTATGTAGATTACCTACTACTCCAAAAAAAAAAAACGAATGAAAATCATATAATAAAACATTAAAAAGAATACGGAAAATGCCAATGAATATTTTATAAACACATACTTTTTCATCTTATTTTCACTTTTTGCTTTTTGTATTATTTAAATACCAATTGATTTTTGGCCTTTTTGCAAATTTCTCATTTTTCCTGGCAGTTCCTTTACACTTATTTTCCCTGTTCACTTTGGCCTTTATGCCGTTTGTGAATTTAAAATGAGTTTTTGTTTGAATTAAGCTAGAGAGGGGAAGGCGTCAAAGATTCATTCTTACTCACTTTTATTAAATGGATAAGAAAACAAGAATTCCATTTAAATAATGTTCAAAAAAAAAAAAAACAAAATAAAGAAGGAGAAGAAATGAAATGGGTGCGAACATTATTATTCGATTAACATATTTACGAGCATCAATAAACTTTAGACGAACAAATCTACCTTAAAAAACAACAACTCATGCCACCATTTAGGTTGCAATAAAAAGGTGTTAGAATTTATTTTTTATAGGCCCTTTAAGGAGGAAAACATTTAAATGAGTTGAAATGAAATACTAACAAACATTCCTTAGACGATTAAGCGTAAAGGTGGTATGATTTACATTTATGACTGTGAATTAAATTTAAATAAAAATTTTAAATTGTTTGCAGTATTAAGGTTTATTTTTTTATTTTTTGGGGAAGTTATAAATGAAATTAAATAAAGTGGCATAATAGTGATATAAAAATGTATGTTAAAGAATTTGCACAATTTTTATATTAAGTCGTATTCAGGTGCAGGTCTGTTAAAGGTATGATAAATAAAATGAAAAGGAATTATATCAGGAAAAATAATCATTAAATTCAGTTATTGTTCATTAGAAAAACTAAAGGTATATTCCTAACATCTTAAAAATTGTATAAGTATTTTAGACACATAAATTAAATCATACATACATAATATATGTAATTTATGTAGAAATTATTTGATTGTCAAATATATTGTTACTGGATCTAGGTGACTTTCAAGATCCATGTTTATGCGGTGTCACGCCTATTTATTTTAAAATCTGCTATGTATATGTAAATATTAAAAAGGTTATAAGAAGAAATTTTGAAAGTTTGACTGGAAATCCATTAAATAACGATTTAATTGAGAAAATAATAAAAATCAGTGATCACTCATATTTTCCACCAAAAAATCGATGTTTTTATAACAAAAGCCTAAACTTGGCCCAGAGTCTTAAATAGTAAAAATCTATGATCCTGCCACTAAAAATGGATTTTTATATGAATACCTACAATCGGCTGTGGTTTTGAAAATAACGCCCCAATTGAGAAAATAGTGAAAATCTGTGATCACTTATATCTCCCACCAAAAATCGATTTTTATATGAAAAACCTTATATCGGCCGTAGAGCCTTAAATAACGCTCCAATTGAGAAAATAGTGAAAATCTGTGATCACTTATGTCTCCCACCAAAAATCGATTTTTATATGAAAAACCTTAAATCGGCGGTAGAGCCTTAAATAACGCTCCAATTGAGAAAATAGTGAAAATCTGTGATCACTTATATTTCCCACCAAAAATCGATTTTTATACCAAAAACCTAAAATCAGCGGTAGAGTCTTAAATAACGCTCCAATTGAGAAAATAGTGAAAATCTGTGATCACTCATATTTAGCACCAAAAATCGATTTTTATATAAAAAACTTTAAATCGGCCGTAGAGCTTTAAATAACGATTTTTATATGAAAACCTTAAATCGGCCGTAGAGCCTTAAATAACGCTCCAATTTAGAAAATAGTGAAAATCTGTGATCACTTATATTTCCCACCAAAAATCGATTTTTATACCAAAAACCTAAAATCAGCCGTAGAGTCTTAAATAACGCTCCAATTGAGAAAACAGTGAAAATCTGTGAGAAAATAGTTAAAATCTATGATCACTCATATCTCCCACCAAAAATCGATTTTTATATGAAAACCTTAAATCGGCCGTAGAGCCTTAAATAACGCTCCAATTGAGAATATAGTGAAAATCTGTGATCACTCATATTTACCACCAAAAATCGATTTTTATACCAAAAACCTAAAATCAGCCGTAGAGTCTTAAATAACGCTCCAATTGAGAAAACAGTGAAAATCTGTGATCACTCATATTTACCATCAAAAATCGATTTTTACATGAAAACCTTAAATCGGCCGTAGAGCTTTAAATAACACTCCAATTGAGAAAACAGTGAAAATCTGTGATCACTCATATCTCCCACCAAAAATCGATTTTAATATGAAAACCTTAAATCGGCCGTAGAGCTTTAAATAACACTCCAATTGAGAAAACAGTGAAAATCTGTGATCACTCATATCTCCCACCAAAAATCGATTTTTATATGAAAACCTTAAATCGGCCGTAGAGCCTTAAATAACGCTCCAATTTAGAAAATAGTGAAAATCTGTGATCACTTATATTTCCCACCAAAAATCGATTTTTATACCAAAAACCTAAAATCAGCCGTAGAGTCTTAAATAACGCTCCAATTGAGAAAACAGTGAAAATCTGTGATCACTCATATTGAGAAAACAGTTAAAATCTATGATCACTCATATCTCCCACCAAAAATCGATTTTTATATGAAAACCTTAAATCGGCCGTAGAGCCTTAAATAACGCTCCAATTGAGAACATAGTGAAAATCTGTGATCACTCATATTTACCACCAAAAATCGATTTTTATACCAAAAACCTAAAATCAGCCGTAGAGTCTTAAATAACGCTCCAATTGAGAAAACAGTGAAAATCTGTGATCACTTATATCTCCCACTAAAAATCGATTTTTATATGAAAACCTTAAATCGGCCGTAGAGCCTTAAATAACGCTCCAATTGAGAAAATAGTGAAAATCTGTGATCACTCATATTTACCACCGATTTTTACATGAAAACCTTAAATCGGCCGTAGAGCTTTAAATAACACTCCAATTGAGAAAACAGTGAAAATCTGTTGTCACTCATATCTCCCATCAAAAATCGATTTTTATATAAAAAACTTTAACTCGGCCGTACAGCTTTAAATAACACTCCAATTGAGAAAACTGTGAAAATCTGTGACCACTTATATCTCCCACCAAAAATCTATTTTTATATGAAAAACCTTATATCGGCCGTAGAGCCTTAAATAACGCTACAATTGAGAAAATAGTGAAAATCTGTGATCACTTATGTCTCCCACCAAAAATCGATTTTTATATGAAAAACCTTAAATCGGCGGTAGAGCCTTAAATAACGCTCCAATTGAGAAAATAGTGAAAATCTGTGATCACTTATATTTACCACCAAAAATCGATTTTTATATGAAAAACCTTAAATCGGCCGTAAGGCCTTAAATAATTCTCCAATTGAGAAAATAGTGAAAATCTGTGATCACTTATATCTCCCACCAAAAATCGATTTTTATATGAAAAACCTTAAATCGGCCGTAGGGCCTTAAATAACGCTCCAATTGAGAAAATATTGAAAATCTGTGATCACTTATATCTCCCACCAAAAATCGATTTTTATATGAAAAACCTTAAATCCTTAAATAACGCTCCAATTTAGAAAATCGTGAAAATCTGTGATCACTTATGTCTCCCATCAAAAATCGATTTTTATATGAAAACCTTAAATCGGTCGTAGAGCTTTAAATTACACTCCAATTGAGAAAACAGTGAAAATCTGTGATCACTCATATCTCCCACCAAAAATCGATTTTTATATGAAAACCTTAAATCGGCCGTAGAGCCTTAAATAACGCTCCAATTTAGAAAATAGTGAAAATCTGTGATCACTTATATTTCCCACCAAAAATCGATTTTTATACCAAAAACCTAAAATCAGCCGTAGAGTCTTAAATAACGCTCCAATTGAGAAAACAGTGAAAATCTGTGATCGCTTATATTTCCCACCAAAAATCGATTTTTATACCAAAAACCTAAAATCAGCCGTAGAGTCTTAAATAACGCTCCAATTGAGAAAATAGTGAAAATCTGTGATCACTCATATTTAGCACCAAAAATCGATTTTTATATAAAAAACTTTAAATCGGCCGTAGAGCTTTAAATAACGCTCCAATTGAGAAAATAGTGAAAATCTGTGATCACTCATATCTCCCACCAAAAATCGATTTTAATATGAAAACCTTAAATCGGCCGTAGAGCCTTAAATAACGCTCCAATTGAGAAAATAGTGAAAATCTGTGATCACTCATATCTCCCACCAAAAATCGATTTTTATATGAAAACCTTAAATCTGCCGTAGAGCTTTAAATAACACTCCAATTGAGAAAACAGTGAAAATCTGTGATCACTTATATCTCCCACCAAAAATCGATTTTTACATGAAAAACCTTATATCGGCCGTAGAGCCTTAAATAACGCTCCAATTGAGAAAATAGTGAATATCTGTGATCACTTATGTCTCCCACCCAAAAACCGATTTTTATACCAAAAACCTAAATTCAGCGGTAGAGTCTTAAATAACGCTCCAATTGAGAAAATAGTGAAAATCTGTGATCACTCATATCTCCCACCAAAAATCGATTTTAATATGAAAACCTTAAATCAGCCGTAGAGCCTTAAATAACGCTCCAATTGAGAAAATAGTGAAAATCTGTGATCACTCATATCTCCCACCAAAAATCGATTTTTATATGAAAACCTTAAATCTGCCGTAGAGCTTTAAATAACACTCCAATTGAGAAAACAGTGAAAATCTGTGATCACTTATATCTCCCACCAAAAATCGATTTTTACATGAAAAACCTTATATCGGCCGTAGAGCCTTAAATAACGCTCCAATTGAGAAAATAGTGAAAATCTGTGATCACTCATATCTCCCACCAAAAATCGATTTTAATATGAAAACCTTAAATCGGCCGTAGAGCCTTAAATAACGCTCCAATTGAGAAAATAGTGAAAATCTGTGATCACTCATATCTCCCACCAAAAATCGATTTTTATATGAAAAACCTTAAATCGGCCGTAAGGCCTTAAATAATGCTCCAATTGAGAAAATAGTGAAAATCTGTGATCACTTATATCTCCCACCAAAAATCGATTTTTATATGAAAAACCTTAAAACGGCCGTAGGGCCTTAAATAACGCTCCAATTGAGAAAATAGTGAAAATCTGTGATCACTTATATCTCCCACCAAAAATCGATTTTTATATGAAAACCTTAAATCTGCCGTAGAGCTTTAAATAACGCTCCAATTGAGAAAATAGTGAAAATCTGTGATCACTCATATCTCCCACCAAAAATCGATTTTTATATGAAAAACCTTAAATCGGCCGTAACGCCTTAAATAATGCTCCAATTGAGAAAATAGTGAAAATCTGTGATCACTTATATCTCCCACCAAAAATCGATTTTTATATAAAAAACTTTAAATCGGCCGTAGAGCTTTAAATAACGCTCCAATTGAGAAAATAGTGAAAATCTGTGATCACTCATATCTCCCACCAAAAATCGATCTTAATATGAAAACCTTAAATCGGCCGTAGAGCCTTAAATAACGCTCCAATTGAGAAAATAGTGAATATCTGTGATCACTTATGTCTCCCACCCAAAAACCGATTTTTATACCAAAAACCTAAATTCAGCGGTAGAGTCTTAAATAACGCTCCAATTGAGAAAATAGTGAAAATCTGTGATCACTCATATCTCCCACCAAAAATCGATTTTTATATGAAAACCTTAAATCTGCCGTAGAGCTTTAAATAACACTCCAATTGAGAAAACAGTGAAAATCTGTGATCACTTATATCTCCCACCAAAAATCGATTTTTACATGAAAAACCTTATATCGGCCGTAGAGCCTTAAATAACGCTCCAATTGAGAAAATAGTGAAAATCTGTGATCACTCATATCTCCCACCAAAAATCGATTTTAATATGAAAACCTTAAATCGGCCGTAGAGCCTTAAATAACGCTCCAATTGAGAAAATAGTGAAAATCTGTGATCACTCATATCTCCCACCAAAAATCGATTTTTATATGAAAAACCTTAAATCGGCCCTAAGGCCTTAAATAATGCTCCAATTGAGAAAATAGTGAAAATCTGTGATCACTTATATCTCCCACCAAAAATCGATTTTTATATGAAAAACCTTAAAACGGCCGTAGGGCCTTAAATAACGCTCCAATTGAGAAAATAGTGAAAATCTGTGATCACTTATATCTCCCACCAAAAATCGATTTTTATATGAAAAACCTTAAATCGGCCGTAGGGCCTTAAATAACGCTCCAATTGAGAAAATAGTGAAAATCTGTGATCACTTATGTCTCCCACCAAAAATCGATTTTTATATGAAAACCTTAAATCGGCCGTAGAGCTTTAAATAACACTCCAATTGAGAAAACAGTGAAAATTTGTGATCACTTATATCTCCCACCAAAAATCGATTTTTACATGAAAAACCTTATATCGGCCGTAGAGCCTTAAATAACGCTCCAATTTAGAAAATAGTGAAAATCTGTGATCACTGATATTTCCCACCAAAAATCGATTTTTATACCAAAAACCTAAAATCAGCCGTAGAGTCTTAAATAACGCTCCAATTGAGAAAATAGTGAAAATCTGTGATCACTCATATTTAGCACCAAAAATCGATTTTTATATAAAAAACTTTAAATCGGCCGTAGAGCTTTAAATAACGCTCCAATTGAGAAAATAGTGAAAATCTGTGATCACTTATATCTCCCACAAAAAATCGATTTTAATATGAAAACCTTAAATCGGCCGTAGAGCCTTAAATAACGCTCCAATTGAGAAAATAGTGAAAATCTATGATCTCATATCTCCCACCAAAAATCGATTTTTATATGAAAACCCTAAATCGGCCGTAGAGCCTTAAATAACGCTCCAATTGAGAAAACAGTGAAAATCTGTGATCACTCATATCTCCCACCAAAAATCGATTTTTATATGAAAAACCTTAAATCGGCCGTAGAGCCTTAAATAACGATCCAATTGAGAAAATAGTGAAAATCTGTGATCACTCATATTTACCACCAAAAATCGATTTTTATACCAAAAACCTAAAATCAGCCGCAGAGTCTTAAATAACGCTCCAATTGAGAAAACAGTGAAAATCTGTGATCACTCATATCTCCCACCAAAAATCGATTTTTATATGAAAACCTTAAATCGGCCGTAGAGCTTTAAATAACACTCCAATTGAGAAAACAGTGAAAATCTGTGATCACTTATGTCTCTCACCAAAAATCGATTTTTATATGAAAAACCTTAAATCGGCCGTAGAGCCTTAAATAACGCTCCAATTGAGAAAATAGTGAAAATCTGTGATCACTTGTATTTCCCACCAAAAATCGATTTTTATACGAAAAACCTAAAATCAGCGGTAGAGTCTTAAATAACGCTCCAATTGAGAAAATAGTGAAAATCTGTGATCACTCATATCTCCCACCAAAAATCGATTTTTATATGAAAAACCTTAAATCGGCCGTAGGGCCTTAAATAACGCTCCAATTGAGAAAATAGTGAAAATCTATGATCTCCTATCTCCCACCAAAAATCGATTTTTATATGAAAACCTTACCTCCAATTGAGAAAATAGTGAAAATCTGTGATCACTTGTATTTCCCACCAAAAATCGATTTTTATACGAAAAACCTAAAATCAGCGGTAGAGTCTTAAATAACGCTCCAATTGAGAAAATAGTGAAAATCTGTGATCACTCATATCTCCATACAAAAATCGATTTTTATATGAAAAACCTTAAATCGGCCGTAGGGCCTTAAATAACGCTCCAATTGAGAAAATAGTGAAAATCTATGATCTCATATCTCCCACCAAAAATCGATTTTTATATGAAAACCTTAAATCGGCCGTAGAGCCTTAAATAACGCTCCAATTGAGAAAACAGTGAAAATCTGTGATCACTCATATCTCCCACCAAAAATCGATTTTTATATGAAAAACCTTAAATCGGCCGTAGAGCCTTAAATAACGCTCCAATTGAGAAAATAGTGAAAATCTGTGATCACTCATATTTACCACCAAAAATCGATTTTTATACCAAAAACCTAAAATCAGCCGTAGAGACTTAAATAACGCTCCAATTGAGAAAACAGTGAAAATCTGTGATCACTCATATCTCCCACCAAAAATCGATTTTTATATGAAAACCTTAAATCGGCCGTAGAGCTTTAAATAACACTCCAATTGAGAAAACAGTGAAAATCTGTGATCACTTATGTCTCTCACCAAAAATCGATTTTTATATGAAAAACCTTAAATCGGCCGTAGAGCCTTAAATAACGCTCCAATTGAGAAAATAGTGAAAATCTTTGATCACTTGTATTTCCCACCAAAAATCGATTTTTATACGAAAAACCTAAAATCAGCGGTAGAGTCTTAAATAACGCTCCAATTGAGAAAATAGTGAAAATCTGTGATCACTCATATCTCCCACCAAAAATCGATTTTTATATGAAAAACCTTAAATCGGCCGTAGGGCCTTAAATAACGCTCCAATTGAGAAAATAGTGAAAATCTATGATCTCATATCTCCCACCAAAAATCGATTTTTATATGAAAACCTTAAATCGGCCGTAGAGCCTTAAATAACGCTCCAATTGAGAAAACAGTGAAAATCTGTGATCACTCATATCTCCCACCAAAAATCGATTTTTATATGAAAAACCTTAAATCGGCCGTAGAGCCTTAAATAACGCTCCAATTGAGAAAATAGTGAAAATCTGTGATCACTCATATTTACCACCAAAAATCGATTTTTATACCAAAAACCTAAAATCAGCGGTAGAGTCTTAAATAACGCTCCAATTGAGAAAACAGTGAAAAACTGTGATCACTCATATCTCCCACCAAAAATCGATTTTTATATGAAAACCTTAAATCGGCCGTAGAGCTTTAAATAACACTCCAATTGAGAAAACAGTGAAAATCTGTGATCACTTATGTCTCTCACCAAAAATCGATTTTTATATGAAAAACCTTAAATCGGCCGTAGAGCCTTAATTGAGAAAATAGTGAAAATCTGTGATCACTTGTATTTCCCACCAAAAATCGATTTTTATACCAAAAACCTAAAATCAGCGGTAGAGTCTTAAATAACGCTCCAATTGAGAAAATAGTGAAAATCTGTGATCACTCATATCTCCCACCAAAAATCGATTTTTATATGAAAAACCTTAAATCGGCCGTAGGGCCTTAAATAACGCTCCAATTGAGAAAATAGTGAAAATCTGTGATCACTTATATCTCCCACCATATTGAGAAAGCAGTTAAAATCTATGATCACTCATATCTCCCACCAAAAATCGATTTTTATATGAAAAACCTTAAATCGGGCGTAGAGCCTTAAATAACGCTCCAATTGAGAAAATAGTGAAAATCTGTGATCACTTATATTTCCCACCAAAAATCGATTTTTATACCAAAAACCTAAAATCAGCCGTAGAGTCTTAAATAACGCTCCAATTGAGAAAACAGTGAAAATCTGTGATCACTTATATCTCCCACCAAAAATCGATTTTTATATGAAAACCTTAAATCGGCCGTAGAGCCTTAAATAACGCTCCAATTGAGAAAACAGTGAAAATCTGTGATCACTCATATCTGCCACCAAAAATCGATTTTTATATAAAAAACTTTAAATCGGCCGTAGAGCTTTAAATAACACTCCAATTGAGAAAACAGTGAAAATCTGTGATCACTCATATCTCCCACCAAAAATCGATTTTTATATGAAAAACCTTATATCGGCCGTAGAGCCTTGAATAACGCTCCAATTGAGAAAATAGTGAAAATCTGTGATCACTTATATTTCCCACCAAAAATCGATTTTTATACCAAAAACCTAAAATCAGCCGTAGAGTCTTAAATAACGCTCCAATTGAGAAAACAGTGAAAATCTGTGATCACTTATATTTCCCACCAAAAATCGATTTTTATACCAAAAACCTAAAATCAGCCGTAGAGTCTTAAATAACGCTCCAATTGAGAAAACAGTGAAAATCTGTGATCACTTATATCTCCCACCAAAAATCGATTTTTATATGAAAACCTTAAATCGGCCGTAGAGCCTTAAATAACGCTCCAATTGAGAAAATAGTGAAAATCTGTGATCACTCATATTTACCACCAAAAATCGATTTTTACATGAAAACCTTAAATCGGCCGTAGAGCTTTAAACAACACTCCAATTGAGAAAACAGTGAAAATCTGTGATCACTCATATCTCCCACCAAAAATCGATTTTTATATAAAAAACCTTAAATCGGCCGTAGGGCCTTAAATAAGGCTCCAATTGAGAAAATAGTGAAAATCTGTGATCACTTATGTCTCCCACCAAAAATCGATTTTTATATGAAAAACCTTAAATCGGCCGTAGAGCCTTAAATAACGCTCCAATTGAGAAAATAGTGAAAATCTGTGATCACTTATATTTCCCAGCAAAAATCGATTTTTATACCAAAAACCTAAAATCAGCCGTAGAGTCTTAAATAACGCTCCAATTGAGAAAACAGTAAAAATCTGTGATCACACATATTTCCCACCAAAAATTGATTTTTATATGAAAACCTTAAATCGGCCGTAGAGCCTCAAATAACGCTCCCATTGAGAAAACAGTGAAAATCTGTGATCACTTATATCTCCCACCAAAAATCGATTTTTACATGAAAACCTAAAATCAGCCGTAGAGCCTTAAATAACGCTCCAATTTAGAAAATAGTGAAAATCTGTAATCACTTATATTTCCCACCAAAAATCGATTTTTACATGAAAACCTAAAATCAGCCGTAGAGTCTTAAATAACGCTCCAATTGAGAAAACAGTGAAAATCTGTGATCACTTATATCTCCCACCAAAAATCGATTTTTATATGAAAAACCTTAAATCGGCCGTAGAGCCTTAAATAACGCTCCAATTTAGAAACTAGTGGAAATCTGTGATCACTTATATTTCCCACCAAAAATCGATTTTTATACCAAAAACCTATAATCAGCCGTAGAGTCTTAAATAACTCTCCAATTGAGAAAATAGTTAAAATCTGTGATCACTTATATTTCCCACCAAAAATCGATTTTTATACCAAAAACCTAAAATCAGCCGTAGAGTCTTAAATAACGCTCCAATTGAGAAAATAGTGAAAATCTGTGATCACTCATATCTCCCACCAAAAATCGATTTTTATATGAAAAACCTTAAATCGGCCGTAGAGCCTTAAATAAAGCTCCAATTGAGAAAAAAATTAAAATCTGTGGTCACTCATATTTACCAACAAAAATCGATTTTTATATAAAAAACTTTAAATCGGCCGTAGATCTTTAAATAACACTCCAATTGAGAAAACAGTGAAAATCTGTGATCACTCATATCTCCCACCAAAAATCGATTTTTATATGAAAGACCTTAAATCGGCCGTAGAGTCTTAAATAACGCTCCAATTGAGAAAATAGTGAAAATCTGTGATCACTTATATTTCCCACCAAAAATCGATTTTTATATAAAAAACTTTAAATCAGCCGTATATCTTTAAATAACACTCCAATTGAGAAAACAGTGAAAATCTGTGATCACTCATATCTCCCACCAAAAATCGATTTTTATATGAAAGACCTTAAATCGGCCGTAGAGTCTTAAATAACGCTCCAATTGATAAAATAGTGAAAATCTGTGATCACTTATATTTCCCACCAAAAATCGATTTTTATATGAAAAACTTTAAATCGGCCGTAGAGCTTTAAATAACACTCCAATTGAGAAAACAGTGAAAATCTGTGATCACTCATATCTCCCACCAAAAATCGATTTTTATATGAAAGACCTTAAATCGGCCGTAGAGTCTTAAATAACGCTCCAATTGAGAAAATAGTGAAAATCTGTGATCACTTATATTTCCCACCAAAAATCGATTTTTATATGAAAAACCTTAAATCGGCCGTAGAGCCTTAAATAACGCTTCAATTGAGAAAATAGTGAGAATCTGTGATCACTTATATTTCCCACCAAAAATCGATTTTTATACCAAAAACGTAAAATCAGCCGTAGAGTCTTAAATAACGCTCCAATTGAGAAAACAGTGAAAATCTGTGATCACTCATATCTGCCACCAAAAATCGATTTTTATATAAAAAACTTTAAATCGGCCGTAGATCTTTAAATAACGCTCCAATTGAGAAAACAGTGAAAATCTGTGATCACTCATATCTCCCACCAAAAATCGATTTTTATATGAAAAACCTTAAATCGGCCGTAGAGCCTTAAATAACGCTCCAATTGAGAAAATAGTGAAAATCTGTGATCACTCATATTTACCACCAAAAATCGATTTTTATATGAAAACCTTAAATCGGCCGTAGAGCCTTAAATGACGCTCCAATTGAGGAAATAGTGAAAATCTGTGATCACTTATATTTCCCACCAAAAATCGATTTTTATATGGAAAACCTTAAATCGGCCATAGAGCCTTAAATAACGCTCCAATTGAGAAAATAGGGAAAATCTGTGATCCCTTATATTTCCTATATATTTATTATTATTTATATTTTTATATTTTTCACCAAAACTCGATTCTGTTCAACAAAATGAAACAATGTTATTGATAACGACTGAGAAGTCACCACGTAACGTATTAAAATACTACATTACCTAGATTACTGATTACCAAAATTTCTTTTGCTGGGACATTACCAAAAAAAAATAAAAACAAAACACTGGCCAGAGAAATTGCATTCAATTAAGTATTAGCAGTAAAAACAACAACAACAACAACAAATTTAACTACGATTAATGACTTTGCTAAATTGAGATTAATGGCCGTCCGGCTTTTTACAACTTTTTTCACTTTTATTTTAATGGTTTTGAATAAAACAAAACTTTTCCCATAAAATTTATTACTTAAACTTATAAATTATTCACTTTATTAATTAAAACAAAAATTATTTAAACTAGAAATAATAAATAAAGGCATGGGTTGCACTTAATGCGTCTATAATGACTGCATTAAATTTGATAACTAAATTTAAAGGAGAAAATAGGGTGACCAGATATATTGTTACATTAAAGTTTAAGGTATTAGTAATAAACGCAATTAATGGACTAAACGCTTAAATAAATGACTTCAAGTATATACATACAATGTCATACAAAAACGAATAAGTTAATAACCACATAATTTAATGTTTGCTTTTAAATGTTTTAAATTAATTTCAGTTGCGCTTTCCAACTCATTCAAGCTTAACCAAAAACGGCGAGACATAGAGAT